>NW_027527939.1:788655-1076398 GCF_008692635.1 Crocuta crocuta | reverse complement strand
CCCCCCTTCCCCTCTCCCCCACCCCCACCAGCCCTCAGTTTGTTCTCAGCATTCAAGAGTCTCTCATGGTTTCCCTTCCTCCTTCTCCCCAACTATTTTTCCTCTTCTTTACCTGAGTGCTTCTCTAATCCAACTTGTTCTTTGACATTTGTGTATGCTCCACAGTATCCTGACAAGTGGATTTACACCGCTAGATTAGCCTCTAGCGGTGGCTGATAATTAGCATGTACCTCAAGAAACTGGAAAGTCTACCCATGAACAGAGGGGTAACATCTCCTCAGTATTCCAATAGGAATGACTACAACCAAAAACAAGTGACTCATTTTAAAAATAATTTCACACTATGCAGATGCTGTGAGATAGTGGGAAACTGGGCTTACTCAAAGAAAATTCTTTTTTTAAAATAACGCTTTATGGAGTGCCTGGGTGGCTCAGTCAGTTAAGCATCTGACTCTTGGTTTCAGCTTGGGTCATGATCTCACGGTTCATGGGTTCGAGCCCCACATTGGGGCTCTGTGCTGGCAGTGCAGAGCCTGCTTAGGATTCTCTCTCCCTCTCTCTCTGCCCCTCCCCCACTTGTGCTGTCTTTGTCACTCTCAAAATAAATAAATAAACTTTTTTTTTTTTTTAAATAAAATAACCCTTCAGCCTCATAAGGACTGCTTATCCAACCACCTAAAGAATTGGGTGGAATGAAATATTGTAATCACAATAATTAAGATCATTGAAGTGTCAGGACACCTGGGTGGCTCGGTCCATTAACCTCTGACTTCAGCTCAGGTCATGATCTCACAGCTCCTGAGTTCAAACCCTGTGTAGCTGCTGACAGCTCAGAGACTGAAGCCTGCTTTGGATTCTGTGTCTCCCTCTCTCTCTGCCCCTTCTCCACTTATCCTCTGTATCTCTCTCTCAAAAATAAGTAAACATTAAAAAAAAATTTTTAAAGGTCATTGAAGTGTCTGATTTTTTTCTGACAATGAGGAAAAGGTTTTTGTCTTTTTCTTTTTAAAACTGGTTTTGTGATGGCCCCTTAATTGTCCCTTTCCCTATAGAAATGGTGACTCCTTCCCCATTGCCTTTCAAGTATCCTATACATATTTCTGCTACAGCAGCTTTAACAATTTATGCTCCCCATTATTTATCTTCCTGCTCCTCTTTGCTATTCCTATTTTTACTTTGTTTCCCTAGCATATAACTCATTTTAGGAACATCAGGTTCCTAAAAGAACTTAGAATCTCTGAACCAAAAAGTAATTTTATAATAGCTCAAACTCTTTACTTGATTTTTTTTACCCATTAAAATAGACATATGGTAATAATTTCTTTTTTTAAAAAATGTACCCCTTTTAGCACTGTTTTCACTCATCTTGGCTACTTTCTTATTTCTCAGACCCCCAAACAACGCTGGAAAAACCCATCCCATAGCCCTTTCCCCAGAGCACCTCTAGGTCTCTCCTTTCTTTCCTTCCATTCTGATATTAAACCATCAAATAACTGATCTGGCAGAGACAGAAGCTTCTTAGAGGGCAGGAGGCTGCTTGAGCCAACCCAGAATCTCCTTTCAAGTGTAAAAGGAGGGAAGAAAGGCTGGTAACCATCAAATATAAGTAATTTGATCCCATGGTAAATATTTGTTAAGTGGAAGGAAGGGAGGAAGGAAGGATAGAGGGAGAAAGGGAGGAGAAAGGCAGAGAGAGTAGGAAGGAAGGGAAGGAGGAAGTTGGGGAAAGAGGGAAGGAGGGAGGAAGGGAAGGGAGGCAGGCAGGTAGGCGGCCTAATATATTTGGAGGGTAACTTTTATCACACCCTAGCCAACTTTTTTGTCAAAAGTTTGATGACTTTCTCTGCAGTTCCCTTTTTCTTTTCCTTTTCCTGTCCCCAAACATTACCTATTAGTTATTTAATGTGGTCTATAGATACTGTCCTTCCATATCATTGGCTTGAAACAGACTCAACAACTTTAATGAGAGGTTATCATGGAACTATTTTAAGACTAATTCTAAGTGGAGAATAAAGGTCATAATACCACTGTAGTAGCTAAAAGCACTTTTGCTGACATTATCTAATTTCCACAGAACTCTAGAGACATAGGCAATTATTTTGATTATGCTTTTACAGGTAAGGTGTTTTAGGCACAGTGAGTTGAATAATAGAGGTCAATCATTGCTTGCACCTAAAATAGACTTATATCTACTAATATTCAGGGGAGACCTATTTGGATGATAGAACTTGGCCTTCACAAAAGGATCTTTTATTACCCTTCTCTTGCCTAGTACAGAAAAACCCAGACCTAGATGTTTTCATTAATAAGTTGGAATAGTTACACTGTGTAAGACACACATCCTAAGAATAGAGATTTCCCCCACCCTTCCCCCATGTTTATCTCTGAACATAAATAGCTGTTAGCCAACATTTGTATGGCAGCTTTATTTAAAAGAAATCCTATATAATAAAAAAAAAAGAGAGAGGTTTATATTCATTGAAAAAAGCTCTTTAAATTGTTGATTAAGTCCAATTAGTGTAAGATTCTCTTACTTGAAATGTACAAGTAATATATGTAACATTACATATATTATTTTAATATATATGTAACTATATAATATATAGTAATATATGTAACATTACATATATTATTTTACATATTCTGTTTCATTTAAAAAGTTGATATCTGAACCACATATTCTTTTCAGTGTTTTTTCTTTTTATCTTATTTTTGAGAGAGAGAGTGTGTGAGTAGGGGAGGGGCAGAGAGAAAGGGAGACAGAAACTGAAGCAGGCTCCAGGCTCCAAGCTGTCAGTACAGAGCCCAAACTTATGAACTACAAGATCATGACCTGAGCCAGAAATCAAGAATCAGATGCTTAACCAGCTGAGCCACCTAGGTGCCCCTGACTCACATTTTCTTATTACAGTTCCCACTGGAATATATTCGAGAAGTATATAAAACCCTTTNTCTCTCTCTCCTAGAAATAAATAAAACATTAAAAAATAATAATAATAAAATAAAATAAAATTCATCTGGACCATTTCCCTTCTGTCATACTTCAGAATCTGCTACTCCATTTAACTATATATATTCATTCTAGTTATTTTCCGTATGAATTTCTGCCCTGCTGACCCATTCTGGACATACTCCCTAGTTTAATCTTGAATGAAAAAAGGGTTAAGGTGCTAATACTTTACTTGGGAAGTGGAAGCTCACGGTGGCATGAATAAGAGAAAAGGGGAAGTGAAGCAAGGAAAAGAGGGTATAATATGATGCAATGCTTTTTGCAATGTGTTATCACACCTCTTTCCCTTCACAATACCCTACAAAAAGACCCAGCAGGTAATTCAACAAGCATGTCCCCTCAGCATCCAGGAATTTTCCAGAAGGGTTTCAAAGACAAAGTGAGTCTTAGAAAGTAGCCTACAGAAGGAAGAAGGGAGGGAAATTTTCCTGAGCTCCTTTTTGTCTCCAATTTCACATTGGTCTTACTGTGGAGAACTAACTTCCCTGCACTTTTAGGCTCAATTTCCCAGTCCCTGAGACAGCTCAGGAAGCCAAAACCCTTGCCCCATTGGGTGGTGATTGATCCAAGCTCAGAAATGCAGGGACTCTCTGGTGTGGGTGAGAGTGATGATCAAGGGAGAAAGAAAAAGACACTGTGAGGAGGAGCACAGTGTTATGATCCTAACACAAATACCTAGAATATAATTACGATGCACACCTTCTTGCTGAAGACTCTACCACTCTTGAGCAAGAACTACTCTGGCCTTTCTCAGCTGGGCAATCAATATGTTTAGGGATCAAACAGGTATTAGACAAGAATGTGCTGGAGTTCAAATCCTGACTCATAGCTAAACCTAGGAGAGCCAGAAATAGAAACAGAGGCTGACTACAAAGTCTTTAGCAAGTACTAAACATTGAAGTTGAGAGAACCAGAAGCAAACACCAAAGCTAGGGTCACAAGTGGATTCAAAGTCTGTTGATGAAGCCCAAGCCCAAGACTAAAATCAGGAAGAAACAAAAGTGCAGCCGCATCAGAACAGAAGGAAAGTTAGCAGAATCCTATGCAATTCCTTTGAAAGTGCTGAGAAGATGGGACTTACCTTTATATGCCATTAGGCATGTGGCAAATGGGTAGGCAGGTCTCTCTTAAGAGTGTGTGCCATCATTGCAAACTGTGGAAATGTCTGGGAATGTAAGGCTTAGAAAAGCTTCTCAAAATAAACTTTATGTAACCTAAGTGTCCCTTGGCCATGCCAGCCTGACAACTAAAATGAAGTCACATTTTCATCAGTAAACGCACTACTCACTTAGTCAAGATTTTGTATCAAGAGCCTATCCTGATCAAAGAACTGCAGTTAGGACCCCATTAGGTGCTGCATATTTAAATAGTCACTGCCCTGCCTTTATGGATTGTGTAGTCTGGTGGAGAATATAGAAAACTAATGAACAAATATGTATTTATCATTGTGAGGTACTGTGAATTAAGTGAACAAGGTGCTTTGAGAGAGAAAACTACTGTTGTCAGAGGAGACCACTTTTTAGAAGATGCCAGTTAAGCTGAAATCTGAAGTATGAAGAATGGAAAACTGAGCTGTACGGAGAGAACAGCATGGCCCAGTCCCCAAAGCTAGAAGAGGATTGGTTTGATCAAAGGAAAGAATCCAATTTTGTTATGAAACACAATAAAAGGAGAAACCTGAAAGGCAGATGTGAAGTGCCTTGTAAACTTTGACTAGTATTTGAACTTTATTTTTACTCCAATGTGAGGTCATTGATGGGTTTAACTATTTCAGTTGTAATGACTTAAAGCCCTCTCCTGCTTAACTGATAGAAGCCCCCAGCAGGTTGCCCAGATATGACCAAGAATCCCTGGAGAGCAGTTAAATAGTCCACAGCTATGTCCTGTTGTCACCTGCTGCCTTGCCCCCTGTCCTGCTGCAGATCATTGACTGAAGGGCTGGGATTACCACCTCCCTTCAGTGTCTGCTATTCCCCTTAATACTGTCTGCCCCAAGCATGAATAGCACTGCTAACACTGGCTGTAATCTTAATGAACTTTACTGTGGAGACCTGAAAGAGAAGTAGAACCCAGAGAGTAACTTATAACCACTACTAGATATATGTCTTCCTAGAGCTCATAGGACCAGATCTGTCCTTGGGTTTGGACAGCATCACATGGGCCCAGACCATCCCAGACACCCTCCCTGACACAGAGAGGCCAGATTACCATCATTCTATCCCACCCTCACCCCCAATTCTTGTTTTCTATCCCAGGATTAGTCATTTTCAAGGATTACAATGAATTACCTTCAAAGAAAAAGTTAACCCGGAAGGACTTCTCACCTACATGGTGAAAGTCACCCCTATGATCCTGAGCTACACTAGAACCCAATACTCCAACATCAAGAAAGGCTGAATGCACACAGGAATAATGCACATTGGGATAATAACATGCCAGTCTAGTTTGAGCTTATACAAACTAAGCCTCATTCTTTTCTATAATTCGAGGTAAAGATTAAGCTTGATACATATCCTTTTTTTAGGATCCCTGTTCATAAGATGAAACATCAGTTTGCAGGCATAGCTTATTCTAGATCCATATTTAAAGTAGACATAATTCTCTCAAGGATATAGCCATAGCTATTAACCCATCTACCATGTGGACCATCATTAGTGTTACCGCAAAGTAATTTCACATTACAAAATCTGCAAGTCTGGATTATGTCTCCATTCCACTTCTGCATACCTAAAATACCTCTTTGGTTTCTTCAAAACAATGGCATAATTTGCACTAAAGGTTAATTCAAGTCTCTACCCTAAGCAGTACAGAAAATGCTTTAAACCTGAAAATATCCATGTAGGTTTCTTCCTTTCTTCCTTGAAAAGAAACTAAAAAACAAAAAGACCCTTTTGCATTTGACTTCTTACCAAGAATGTAAGCTTGCTTTAGAAGGAAGTCACTGCAATGACACAGCTCTCTCCAGGTTCTGGCTTCCAGGACTCCTGCTGTCTCCTACCACTCTTTTGGGCCTGACCCTTGTCGCAGACTCTTCACCTCGATTCAAGTTCTCATTGTTCACCCACCCATGGGAACTAATGTTGCACCTTAAGAAAGGCTGCCCTGCCTGGCTCCCACAGCAGCCCCCTCCCCTGTCACAGATCTCTCAGCCTGCTCCCTTTATGAGATCTGGCTCCTGAGACCCCAGCCTAAGTTAGAATTCTCTTCCCTCAACACCCCACCCTCTAGCATCACTTAAGAGATAGACTGGAGCTCCTGTGCTCATGAAGTTGAGGATTTCAAGAACTCCCCTGTGAACTAATGCTGTGATGCATACACAACAGTGTATGAAAGCCAACATAGCTCAACTCACCTCCACTCGGGATCAGTGGATTGAACCCTAGAGTTTAATTAAGTGTAGGAAGAGAATGTGCTTGAAGCTTTTAATGCCAACCTCCCTAGCCTTACTTACTCTAACCTTTGCCTCCTCACTTACTCTAATCTTTGGCCAGGGGCCATTGATGGCTAGTGTTTATTCCAGAGCTGACTTTTTCCACAGCTATTCTAATAGTGCCCTCCAGTGGCAGATGATTCAAATGCAATTAAAGAATCAGCGCAAAGGGTCAATTAATTCAGTATCTACCCAGTTCCCAGGGACTCTCCCTGAGATAATCACGTCTAACCTGGATACTTTCTAGTTCTCTGTCTTGTGCACAGATATATGGATACATGAAATAAGGGTCAGACTGCAAAGAATGAGTCAGACTTTTTTCAACTTGGAAATCCACTGATCAAAGACCAATGTGTCTGTCAGATAGTACTGAGTAAACCATATCATCACTAATGCCACTACCATTAGCCAGACATTAATAAGGGGAAAGGGGGAAGGCCTGTAGCTCCACTTATCATATAGTTATGGCTTCTTATAGAGAATCTGAAAGAAAATGATCTAGTTCTATGGTCTCAATTCTGGAATGCATTTAAATGTGGGCTCTTCCTTTGTTATCTAACCCTTTTGAAGATAAAAACAAAGAGACACTGAGTTCACACTTTCTAGGCTAGGTTCTATGAACTAGCCCGGGGTGGAGGAAGCAGGCTACATAGAGTAGACAGCCAGGATGTCCAACTCTGGCTCTACCTGGGAACCCACTGCCCTCTCATCACGTCATAAAGCATAATGAAAGGATTATCTTCATACTGATATAGTATAGCAGGGACATGCATTTATGTGAAAATGATTATGGGCTCAAGTGTAGTGAGCAGCTTTATAGACTAAACAATTATCATTTATGAGCAGTTTCTCACAAAACCTAGAAGGGCAAATATTGCCAATGGCCCCATTTTTGTTCACCATCCCATTTGCCGCTTCTATACCATGAGTTCCAGAAAAATACGCCATCTGTGGAGAAGATGTATCAGACAGGGAAGTTTAAAAAAAAAAAAGGTGTATCAGACAAGGACAGGTGATTATGATACACAGTCAGATTTGGGAAGCAATACAAGCTACCCTCAAATACCTTCTTACTGTTTGGAATCCCATGATTTTTATGTGTTATGGTTTATTCTCTATAAGTAAAATTTGTGTTATTTCCAATTTTTCAATATTAAAAAAAAAACTCTACAATTCAGTGAATGACTTAGAATTGAGTTTCTTTTTTCTTTTGGGTAAATTCTTGGTCAAAGGACATGGACAATTTTAACCCTTTTTAGATAATACTTAACTGTTTTATAGAAAGACTAAATCCTCTAACAGCGCCATCAGCATGAGTATATTGCCTAATCTATCACTAATGAATTTTATCATTATCATTAAATTTTGTGAATGTAATGATTATGTAACAATACAGTCAAGCTGTTTTAATTCACATTGCTATGATAGCCCTGCAAGCTTCTATGTGATGGAAGCCTTCTGAATATCCTCAGATATAAACATGTAGGCAAGATACTTCAAGCTAAATACTACCTGGCCTAGTATATGTATTTATGTAGTCATGTGATAATAGAGGTTATTCTTTTCTAGGACAAAGGTATTCAATGAATATGCAATGAACTTGAAAATTCTAAAAGGATTTGTTTTGAATATATTGGGAATTTCCTTATGTCAACATTCTTTATTACTATGATAGCAAATTAGGCAAAATCAAATACATTGGTTATCTTTCAACTTTTGTGATCTCTGATGAATAGAGTTTTTTTTTAAGTACAAATTAAGGCAATTTTTAGAGAGCTGAGTGGGTTTAATCTATTTAAAGCTATTTTTATGATTCCACTAGTGCAAACAATAAATGAGACCAGGGTAGAGTTAAAACATGCAGGAATCTTGTTTATGCCTTTGGCTGCCACTAAAATCTGAAGGGAACACAAGAGTGTAGTCAGTCCCAGGGTCTTTTTGTAAAGAACAAAATTATGAAAAATTTCAGGGTCATATACCCATGACTCTGAATCTTTGGTAATGGCTGGGGCAGCCTGAAACAGTCTCTAGGAATACAAACACATTTTTAATTTTCTCTCCTGTTATTATTACAAAGAAGATGGAATAAGAAATATCCATTAAACAAATATCCCCAAAGTTTGCATATAAATAAATTTCGATGCAGCACCACAAGTACGTCCTTGATCTGTTCTCTCCAAAGTTTTATACGTAAAGAAATGAGAAAGCACATTCATAAATGTGAGTGGGACCAAGAGCTTGAAAGGATGGCAGATATATTGGATGACAGATTCCAGATCCCAAAAGTTCCCATTTGGACCCTAACTGGGAAAAATGAAGCCAGGGGTCAGGCATCTAGTTCAGGAGGAGGGTTGGGGAAGTGGCATATGCAGTGAACATTGTGAGGCAAAGGGTCCCAAGATACCTTTGTACTGCATGCCAGCCATGTGTGCCAGCCATAGGGCACAGTCTCCTGTGTACTGATTTCAAGTCATCCTTGTTGAAAGCATGCTCATCCTTAACATACCTTTCTCCTTGCCTTCTCTGAGGCATGTTGGAAGCACCACAAGTTGTTTTCTGTGTCCCTGAAATACAACAGTATCTCTTCTTATAGACAAGTATGTACTAGAGAAGTTGACTTTGCCCAAAGGGAGATACTGGCTTTTTCTCTTGACTTCTGGAAGGTAGTTTATGACATACTTGATAGAAGTATCTTTGTTTAGGTAGGGGCTGGACACACTGGCTTTTAGGATGTGACCACAACCAATAGTCTTAAAATGAGGGCTGGATATGCCAAAGAAACCAACCATCTGATATAAGATAGGGGCATCCCGTATCTGTCAACCTGGAGACTGAGTTCAACTGTGTGAGCAATCAATCATGCCTATGTAATGACACCCAAATAAAAACTATGGACTAAAGCTTAAGAGAGCCTTCCTGGTTGGCAAAACTTCATGCATATGTCACATATTGAGACAAAGAAGGTGATACTTCTTAACTCCATGGGAGAGGACAATGGAGGCTTCTTCATAACCCTCCCAGACTCTATCCTATATGTCTCTTCCTTTAGCAAAATTTCCCCCCAGCCTTAGTGAAATACAAATGACATTATGACATTGTACAAACTTGAAGGTACAACATAATGATTTGATAGACATATATATTACAAAATGATCACCACAATAAAGTTAGTTGACACATCCATCACCTCATTTTCATTAGTTTTCATTTTATCTGTATCCCTTCCCTATAATAAACCTTAACCATGACTATAATAGACTTTAGTAAGTTCTGTGAGACCTTCTAGAAGGTTAGCTGACCTAAGAGTGGTTTGAGAAAGCTTCCAAATGTGCATCTGGTGTCAGAAGTGAGGGCAGTCTTGTGGATTATGCCCTTAAACCTCACAGTTTGGCTGACACTGAGTAGTAACATACACATTTCTGCTATGAAGTATGGCCTCCAACCCATCAACCATGTGCCTGTCCAAAGTGCTACTTTGTACATGGGGGTCAACTTCTACTACTTTTGTGCAAAATCTAAGTTCACTGCACTGATATAAGGGCAATCTTCTTTATATAAGGGAAAACTAAATGATTTTATTTGTTTATTCTCTTTTGAAAAGATGAAAAATCTTTGTGTTTTATCAAGTTCACTCAGATTTTTGAAATTATTCTGTTTAATGATTAGGACTAGAACTGTAAATTCAGGTAAGTTCCATCCCAGGTGCTAATTGCAGTTGGTCAGTAATTTCTCTTACACAGAAATGTATGAAAAGTATTCTACAGTGATAAAACCCAGGCACTCCACTTCTAACTGCTGCTTCATTCTCTCAATTTTCTCATCTTCCTGACCTATTGAAATAGTATTTTATCTCTTCCAACCTATATTCTAGGTACCCCAGAGATTGTTTCATCTATGAAATATTCTTCGCTAGGCAATATGCCTGAGGTCAATTTCATCAGCTCTTATTTTAAAAAAATGAAAAATTGACCTTTTTAAACGAAAGGCCTCCTATTTCTCAGCAGAAATTTTATATTTTTAATTTATGTTTATGGTGGTATTTAATTATTTTTATTTGTGTAAAATGATCACCATTCATATCAGTCAGCTTCCGCTGCTACTGCAGTACTACTAATGTTAAGAAGGAGGAGAAGGGGGAAAGAGAAGAATCATTTAAAATCTCAGAGAGTTGTATTATTTCTGGCTCTTGTTACATGACCACTGTGGGATGGCTTTAGCTCTGCTTTATAACTTCTTTGGATATAGATTAAAAGAGCACACCCCTGCCCAGTTTGGGACTCCAGTTTCATGATAAATGGAAAATAAAACATCGTGGGACCATGCAATGGCTTTTAAAGTTTCTGCTTTGGAATTACTTACATCACTTCCATTTACATTCAGTGGGCCATATCTAGTCACCAGGCTAAGCCTCTTCAAGGGACCAAACCCCAAAGTCCCATTCAATCATTGCATCATACTCAAAGTTCAAGATTTCATGATAATCTTTTCATTAGAATTGGTTGTTTCTTCTCTTGATCCAGAGATCTGTGATCTGGAAAAAACAACTTGTTTGTATTCTACACACCCACTATACAATGAAGGTAAAAAGTCCTAGAAACCACAGTAAACACTTCCTTTTGGAAAGGAGAAGACTTACACTAGTCACTGTTCATAGCAGTTTTGAAAACCTGCTGAACAGATTATCAGAGAGTCCCCTCCCTGGGTGGGGAATGCTGCTTGACTAGGTCTCAATTCTGCTTCCTATAGTAATCTGCAATCCATTGTCCTTCTTGACCATTATGGAAAACGGCATGGCAGCTCCTTAACAAAATTAAAAATAAAGCTACCATATGATCCAACAATATTACTGTCAGGTCTATACCCAAGGAAATAAAATCACTCTCTCAGGCAGATATCCTTACCTCCACATTCACTGCAGCATTATGATAGCCAAAATATCAAATGTTCAAATGTTCATTGACAGATAAGTGGTAGGTAGATAAAAAATGTGATATATACATATATAAAATAATAAGAAAGAAAGAAATCATGGCATTTGCAACAACATGGATACACCTGGAGGACTTTATGCAAGAGAAATAAGTCAGACACAGAAAGACAAATACTGCATGATCTGACTTATGTGTAGAATCTAAAAAAGTTGTACTCTTAGAAACAGAGAAGAGTAGTGGTAACCAGAGGCTGAGGACTGAGGGAAACAGGGAGATATTATTCATAGGGTACAAAATACCAGATATGCGGGATGAATAAGTTCCAGTATGGCATGATGACTATAATTAAATAATATATTGTTATACTTGAAATTTTCTGAGAGTAGGTCATACGTGTGTATGTGTATATACGTGTATGTATGTGTATATATATGTGTGTGTGCATAATATACATTATATATAATAAAGGATGGAAAAGTCATTTTCATGCGTAGGTCCTTATCAAAAGGCTGAGTTTTAATCAGTCTTTTTTATTCACGATTCTATTTTATAGCCCCAGTTGAAAACCATCATTAATGGTCTGTTAAATTCAGCCACAGTAACTAACCAGGAAGCACTACTGACACACTGTTTCCTACATCTCTGCCAAAGGCCTTTGGTCATTTGGTATTCTATCTGCCTTCTACATTATTGTAGCAAACCTTACATGAAATATCTCACCACTGCAGAACTAGGGTTCCATCTTCCTAGCTTCAGTAACAAGTTCTTCATGATTCACCTCTCACCTGAAAGCCAGCACCAAGTATCTTCCATTTTTGTTATAGCAGGTCTCTACTTGGTATACCAAGAACTGACCTGGTCAGTTTAGACAAGACATATTGTAGGAATAAGTGATGCAAAATTCTCATTGGCTTACAATAATAAACATGGATGTCTTGTTCATCCTTCATGCCTATCACAGGTTAGCTTCAGTTCCGCTTCACAACATGTTCATTCCAGGACCCAGGCTGAAGGGGAAGCCCAATCTACACATCCAGACCCCATGGCAAGAGGAAGGGAAAGGTGGGCAGAACCATGCAATGGCTCTGAAAGCTTCTGGTGGAAAGAGGTATGTGCCACTTTGGTTCATATTTCATTGTCCAAAAAGTTACAAGATCTACTCTTCTATCATATAGATCAAAGAAAGATAACCTTCCTACAGGGAGAAGCAGTAAATACCTTGAACAAAACTAAATCTGACATACCATTATTCATAGATAATGCATTTATTTAATCATTGACTATGACAGTGACGTATGATGGATGTTTAGAATATAATAAAATATGCAACTATCCCGTTTTAATTACTAAAGACCTTCAAGTCGCATCACCCTTGTTAGTAGGTAAACAAGTATAGAGGACATACACAGATAACTTGGTCTCTCTGACTCCAGTGTCATCCTCCTCCAGTCTTGCTCTAAGCACTTTTTATTGTCACACAACAAATTACCACAAACTTAAGCAACTCAGGAAAATACCCATTTATTATCTCACAGTTCTATAGGTCAGAGGTCTTGGCGGGTCCAACAGGGTCCTCCCCTTACCATTTCACAGGTCAAAATCAAGATGTTGGCCAACTGAGTGCTTACCAGAAGCCTCTAGAAGTAATCTGTTTCCAAGATATTCATGTTGTTAGCAGAATCCAGTTCTTCGCAATTAAAGGACTGAGGTCACTATTTCCTTGCTAGCTGTCAGTCAGGAATTCTCCTTCAGCTCTCTGGAGCTACCCACATTTTCTCACTTCATCCTCTCCATCTTCAAAACAAGCAACAGCACAGTGAGTCCTTCACATGCTTCAAATCTTTCTGACTTCCTCTCCTGGCACCAGCTAGAGGGAGCTGTGCTTTTAAGACCCATGTAATTAATGCGCAAAACTAAAAGGCAGCCAACAGAATGGTAGAAGATAATTGCAAATGACATATCAGATAAAGGGTTAGTATCCAAAATCTATAAATAACTTATCAAACCCAACACCCAAAAACCAAACAATCCAGTGAAGAAATAGGCAAAAGACATAAATAGACAATTTTCCAAAGAAGACATCCAGATGGCTAACAGACACATGAAAAAAATGCTCAACATCACTCATCATCAGGGATATCCAAATCAGAACCACAGTAAGATGCCACCTAACACCTGTCAGAATGGCCAAAATTAATAACTCAGGCAACAACAGATATTGGCGAAGATGCAGAGAAAGAGGAACCCTTTTGTACTGCTGGTGGGAATGCAAACTGATGCAGCCACTCTGGAAAATAGTATGGAAGTTCCTCAAAAAATTAAAAATAGAACTACCCTATGACCCAGCAATTGCACTATTAAGTGTTTATCCAAAGGATACAGGTGTGCTATTTCAAAGGGGCACATGTACCTCATTGTTTATAGCAGCACTATCAACAATAGCCACAGTATGGGAAGATCCCAAATGTGCATTGACTGATGAATGGATAAAGAAGGTGTGGTGTGTATATATATATATATATATATATATATAATGGGATATTACTCAGCAATCAAAAAGAATGAAATCTTGCCATTTGCAAAAACGTGGATGGGACTAGAGTATATTATACGAAGTGAAAGTAGTCAGTCAGACAAATATCATAGGACCTCGCCCATATGAGGACTTTAAGATACAAACCAAATGAACATAAGGGAAGGGAAGCAAAACTAATATAAAACCAGGGAGGGAGACAAAACATAAGAGACTCTTATGTTTACAGAGAACAAACTGAGGATTGTAGGCAGGGTTGGGGGGGATGGGCTAAATGGGCAAGGGGCATTAAGGAGGACTCTTGTTATGAGCACTGGGTGTCATAATTAGGGGAATGAATTACCGGATTCTATTCCTAAAATCATTATTGCACTATATGCTAACTAACTGGGATATACATTTTTAAAAATAAAAATAAAGAAGTCCTGTGTAATTAGATCAGGCCCAAATGGGTAGTAGCCCTATCTTAAGGTCATTGTGCCATATAACATAATGTAATAACAAGGAGATGTCTCATTATATTTGCAGGTTTCAGGGATTAAGGAAGGAATCTTTGAAGACCATTTTAGAAACTTTACTTACTATGGCATCCCTTCAAAGCCTTAAAACATGCAAAATGGATTGTAAAATGATTACTTATATTAATTTTTTTCAATGATCTTTAATGTCTCACGAAAGCTAGTGAGATAAAATCTAGATTATTTTCTCTGTTTTAGAAAGGCCTTCACATACTACTTAGAACCAGCTACTGCACAACTTAACCTCTCACCAGCTTCCAAAATGAACTCTTGATTCAGGGTGGTCTGTTCTCTTTTCAAACTCATGCTGGTTATTACTACCTTTATTAGTTTGTTAGAGTGTAATTTTGTACATGTGATATTCTCCTACCTTCTCACCACCTGTTCAAGTTGTCTGATTCCTTTAAATGGAAACATAAATTTTATATTACTCATTAGTTCAATGTACATTTATTGGCTGTATAGCAAATGTCGGGCACTGTTCTAGGCTTAAAGAATTCATGGTAACCAGTGGAGATAAGGCCCTTACCCTTCTGGAGATTATATTCTAAGGAGGAGAGACTAAAGTCTTCTCTAATCATAAAGCCAGGGCAAATCTTTCCTTATCGGACCAAAGTGTTTACCTGTGGCACTTACCTGATGCATTTAATACCATGTAATATATCATGCACATGTTTCCATGCCTCTCCACTGTCTACCCAATGAGATCCTGACCTCCTGCTAGATATGTATACTATAATATTGTCCATAACTCCTAGCATTCTGCATTAGGATTGAGTAAGTATTTGCTTATTGAATGATCAATTCCTATACTTGAGTTTGGTCAAAGATTGAAGTATTTTTTTCCCCAAGAGTCACAACTTAAATCTCTGCAAACATGTTTTTAGTGGGGGGAATTCAAGAAAGCAGAATCCTGACTAGAGGACAAGCAGTATCGGGAAGAAAAGTAGAACTAGGATCAGGTTTATAAAATGTCCATAACCTATGGATGGATGATTGTCTTCTGAGAACCTCTTCCAAATGGTTTAGAAGTGTATCTGCTCCCTGTGAGAAGGAAGCTCAAAATTAAATATTAGACGTAATTAAATGTTACCTCTGCTAGAGAGTTACCTGGCAGAACATCTGTAAGAAGACATTCTTACAGGATAGGAAAGTGGAACTACTTAACATGTGAATAAGAAACTTGACATGTACCATTGAATCTTCAGAATATTTTTAAATTTTGCAGTATTGCTCCTCTTTACAGACTTCCAGATGGTAAACTGAGATCACGCCAAGACCGTAAAAGAATATGAGAGCATTAGCAGAAGGTAGATTTGAACAAATTTCTGGAGGATGGATGTTGGAATGTTAACTAATGAAGCAGGGGGGAGAATGGTCTAACTTCAAAGACGTATGAAGAGATTGCAGCAAAGAAGCATTTATTCAACCAAAAAAGCCCTAGAAAGATGATCTTGACATTGTCAATACAATGTAGAGCAGGAGGTAAAAGTGGGACTAGGAAGAAGATTAATTTACAGTCCATATAACATGTATAGAACTTCCTTTCCACCATCTTTAATCCCTGCTCACTAGGATATAGTAGATAATCAAGGGTATGGGTCTGTGGGCAGGCATTTACCTCAGTTAAGAAAAAGGATGGAAGCAGAGTTCTTTTCAAAGAAAGAACTTTAAGAAATTAATTAATAAATTGTCTAGGGAAAACTTCATTATTAAAATTAAATGGCTGAGAATCAACAGACTTTTGAGGGAAAACAATGTGTGGCATAAAAAATAAGGACCAAAACAAACAACAGAGGCGGAGATGACCCCAGAGTAAATAGAGATAAATCAAGGAAGAAAAAAGCAATTTAAAATATTATAATTAGTATTCTAAGGAATAGCCCAGACAATATGATATCCATAAATCATGAACAGGCTGTTGTGGGAAAAATAACAATAAAAGAAACCAAAAAGAGCTCTCGGGAAATTATAAAATAATATTAACAAAATAAAAATTTCAGTAGTCAAGTTGATAAATAAGATTAGGAAAACCTCACCAAGAGTGGAAAGAAATGAAAAATATAAGAGCAAATATAAAGACATACCAAACCAAAAATATCAGTATCTCTACCCAAGTAATGGGATTTTCAAAAAGAGATTACAGAGAACCTAGAGAAGAAAAACAAATTACTAAATAAATAATCTATCAGAATTTCTCAATGCTGAATTCCTGTGTCTTCAAGATGAAAGGAAGGCACCAGCACAGGAAATAAAGATCTGCCTCCAGGCCCATCATTGTGAAATTTGAAAACACAGCAATAAAAAACCCCAAAACACATGAAGAATGAGGCACAAAGGTATTTTGTTACTTGATTAAACTTTTCAGGGTGAAGGGTAGCAGAATGTGCTACCCCCAAAATATGCCACGTTGGCATGTGGAGCTGAAAGCAATTAAGACCAACTGGACTCAGGGTTCCTGGGTGGCTCGGTCAGTTAAGCGTCTGACTTCAGCTCAGGTCATGATCTCACGGTTTCTGGGTTCGAGCCCTGCATCAGGCTCTGTGCTGACAGCTCAGAGTCTGGAGCCTGCTTCAGATTCTGTGTCTCCCTCTCTTTCTGACCCTTCCCCGCTCACACTGTCCTCTCTGTCTCTCTCAGAAATAAATAAAACATTAAAAATTAAAAAAAAAAAAAAAAGACCAAGTAGACTCAAGGAAATCTTCTACCTAAGAGATCTATCTCTTAACTGCCTCAAAGAATTTGGAAAGGAGGCCTACATCAGGAAGAGTACCATTACCAGAAACAACTTTTCATGAAGAAACTTATCTGTAAGACATTGCAAACATTTGTTTCCCAAATGTTTCCTCCTCAACTTCCTCTGAATTGCTTCCTCCTCTTTGAAGCCCCAGACCTCTGTAACTTTCCTTAGCTCAGGAGGGTATATAAGCCTCAATTGCCTGGCTGCCTTTGAGTATCTTTGTGAGTCTCTCATATGTATAAAATGAAATTTTTTTTTCCTGCTTATCTGTTATGTCAATTTAATTATTACACCTAGAAGTCACAGAACCTACAAGAGAAGAAGGGAAAATACCCGCCCCCCTACAGTATGGCACCCTAAAGGGATTTCTAGTGGCTGGATATTACTTGCCTGGGGCTGACAAATTTCTTATCTTGATCATTGTGGTAAGTTTCACAGGCATATATAAACGTCAGAGCTTATATATCATTATATATACTATTCACATGCAGTCTATTGTATTTCAGTAACAACTCAACAAACCATTTCATACATTCACATCACACATTTTTTAAAATCATGATGTTATGGGCTGAATTGTATCCTCCCCAAATTCATATGTTAAAGTACTAACCCCCCCACCTCAAAATGTGCCTGTATTTGGGAATAGGATCTTTAAAGAAATAATTAAATTAAATGGAGGTCTTTGGGGGGTGGCTAATCTAATATGACCAGTATTTTTATAAGAAGAAGAAATTAGGACATACTGATAAGAAGAGATTATATTCACAGGGAAGACCATGTGAAGACACAGGGAATAAATAGCCATCTACAAGCCCACAAGAAGAGGCCTCAGAAACATACTACTCTGCCAACACCTTGCTCTTAAACGCTGCTAGTCTCTAGAACTGTAAGAAAAGTAATTTTTGTTGTTTAAGCCCTGCAGCCCATGGTACTTCGTTAGGGCAGCCCCGGCAAACTAATACGCCTGGTTGGACATTATATAAAAAACACATGCTCTCCGTGTGTCTGTATTTGGAGTGATTTGTTTTCTATCTAAATGAGTGATTTCCTTTGCTTTTTTTTTTTTACAATAATTATGTGTTTCTGATATAATCATAAAAATAACCATAAAATGTTATATGGAGCCATTCGTGGAATTCAGTCTAAAAATCCTAATAACAATGAAGCCATGATGGAAAATATCCCATTTTCTTATTGAAAAGGATGTATGTTTCTGGTGTAGGTGAAAACACGGTAATTTTAAAAAGCCAACTTAAAGAAAATTGGCAAGTATACTTTTGAAATCTTTCTATAAATATTCAGGAGGAAGCCTGCCGACTCTAAATTGCTGATACTGCTGTTTCAAAGATGCCTGCAACACAGGAAAGACTCAGTGGAACTATAAATGAGCTGTTCATTAAAGATACCTATGTAAATTACAACACAAAAGGTAATATTCAATATAAAATGCTCCTATTTTTTTCAGAAAGCTTCACAAAATGAGTTTTAAGTTGGCAGTGATTACCAGCAATGTTTTTGTTAGAAACTTCACACAGCTTTCTTTTATTCTTAATTACTTTTGTAACTACCAACACTTATTCAATTAGATATGTTAATAGTCCCTGGATTTCTGTACACCTGTTTCTTCCAGCTGTCTGCAAGGCTGGTTCTTCGACATATGTATGGAATTGGTAGTTCCATTTCCTACCATTAAAATCACAGGAAAACAAGCCTAGGATCAGTATGGGGTGAAAGAGCTTAAAATAAAGACAAAAGGCAGTTAAGTATGAATATTCTTGCAATGAAATCGGTGTTATAAGTATAAATTCTGGGATACACTCAGGAATTACCAGAAGGTCTTCTATGCTTTCACAGATAGGAAGGAAGTTTCCCTTACTTATAAACCCTCTGGTGCTTGGGTTGTATTTACAACTATATACATATAGTAGAGCTGTTTTGGCAATGAAAATTGAAGCAAAAGTTAAGTACTTAAAAACTGAGTCATTTATAATAGACTAAGACACCTATCAAAAATGCTTTCCAGAATATGCTTTCCCCCGTATTCCTTAAGAAAATACTTACTGTGTGCCTCCTGTGCATCTTAATTTAGGATATAGGGTCTTTAAAGAAGTAATTAAATTAAAATGAGATCATTTTAGTGGGACCTATCCATATTACTTGTGTCTTTATAAGAAGAGAAGACATACATACAAAAACACAGAGGAAATCTGTGTGAAGACATGGACAAAGTTTCCTAAATTCAGGGAGTACAGCAGTGAAGACAATGCCCCTGACCTCATGGAGCTTATAAAGGAGCAGGAGAGACTAAAAAATTCAGATTAGTTGAATGTTATGAAGATGATATATAGGATAAAACTACAGGGAGGAATTGGTTTGCACAAGAGAAATGCTATTTTCTCCAAGCGGTTAGTCTTTTCAAAGGGGTAGTATTGAAATGAGATAAAATCTTTAACTTATACAACCAAGAAAGATTAAGGGAATATTTATTTTACCCATTGTTGGAGAGAGTACTGGATAATAGGCACCACAAATTGAAGCAACCTGTATTAAGAGAACATAGACATAACACATTTTAAATGTACATAAATTAACCTACAATTATATTTGTGGGATTTTATCTAAAGTGTTTGCACCAAGAGTTTATTCTAAGGTTGTTCATTGTACAATTATCTATAGTAATAAAATTTTGAGGAAAACTGAGTTTGAACTACAGAATACTTATTAAATAGATTTTTAAAATATGGTGCATCAGCAAAATAGAATATCTTGCATTCATTAAGATGATGCCATACTGTTTCTGATGCAAGGGGGCAAATCTTCCTCTCCCTCTCAGACTCTTTCATGATACTAAGGGAATGTTGAAAAGGGATAAGCCTATAAGTAGGAAAAGAGAATAACCAGCAATAAGCAATGGGAGGTAAGTGGAAGAATCTCAGTAGATGAGGCATAACAAAAAAGCCACAGCCTGGAACTCATGTGCTGTGAACATCAGTAAAGAAAGAAGTTGATCCACCCAGCAAGTACAAGTATGGCAAAAGGAAGGAATAGTAAAAAGGGCTAAAAAATGGCAGTAGATGAACTCTATCTGGAGAAATTTATGCCCCAATTTGTCCCCCTCCCTTGCCTGCCTCTAGCAGCCTAAAGGCAGCTAAGACTTATGGTTGGCGCCACAAGATAAGCACCTCCTCATTCTATTATATAGATATACTCTAACCTAATAGCCAGTTCTGCCACTTACCCCAAAGACAGTCTAGCAGTCAATAAACCATAATTAGCAGCATAGATCATGCAGCTGGACTTACCATCACCTAATTCTAGACATAAGCAAATGAGACATTTACAGAAAGGCTACAGGACCCAAGAGAAATACCAATACTTAAAAGCAAAAAATAGGGACACCTGGGTGGCTCCGTCGGTTAAGCGTCTGACCTCGGCTCAGGTCATGATTTCACGGCTTGTGGTTTCGAGCCCCGCATCGGGCTCTGTGCTGACAGCTAGCTCGAGTCTGGAGCCTGTTTCAGATTCTGTATCTCCCTCTCTGACCCTCCCCTGCTCACGCTGTCTCTCTCTCTCTCTCTTTCTCTCAGAAATAAATAAAACATTAAAAAAATTTTTAAACAAAAACCTTTGGAAAAAGTGAAAGAAATAAGAAATTACAAAGAAAGACCTTCAAGTTAGAGTCCTCTATAATGTTTGGGAAGCTACCACTTCTCTAAAATAAAACACTATAATAGCAAAAACAAGTCAGAGAATAAGAAAGAATTCTTGAAAATTAAAGATTTGGAGTTGGAAAATAGAGCCACTTAAACATACTGCCCTGCCAGCCCTGTTGCAGTCTATCACCCTCTTGGGTGCAGAAAATGCCAGACAAGCCTGGAGATTATAAATAAGGTCTTGGGCTCTGCCGGGGTCTGGATGGAGAAAACAGATCTGCAACCTTCCGCCACAGAATGGAGATGAGCCAGGGATGGCACCAAAGAGCCCAGGGACGTGAAGTATAACACCTGGTAACCTGGAGAGATGTGCATCCTCTGCCAGCCAAGGATCCCTGAGAGGAGCGGAATTCCTGAGGAACTGTGTGGAAACTAAATAAGGCAACCGAATTGACCCTGGCCATGAGGCTGGCAAAGTTTTATCCAGCCCAGTGCTTCTCCAAATTAGAAACATCTGGGGAGCTTGTAAAAATCCCATTGCCCAGGCCACATGGCCTACCAATTAAATCAGAATCTCCGGGGGTAGGATAGAATCATTACTATTTTTGAGGTTCACTATGTGATCCCAAAGCACAGCCAAGTCTGAGAACCAGTGCTCTAGCTATTTGCAGCAGTCAGAACACCTGGGAACACATTTGTTAGAAATGGTGAATCCAGTCTTATTCCAGACCTCTGGAGCCAGCATCCACATTTCAACAAGATGGCCAGAGGATTCACATTTGCATGAAAGAATAAAAAGTTCTGCCTCTAGCCCAAGGACTAGAATCCGGACCAACTAAGCCAAGGATGGGGACTAAGCATTGCCACTCAATACCTAATTGAGAATTCCCCTAAGGTAATTCCCATGTGCACATAGATTGACGACCCTTGCCCTAGACATTGCAATTGCGGAGACAAGAGCTGGAGAAAAATTTTTCCTTTGGGACCCAAATGGGATATTGACATACTATCTCCTGCTTTATCATTGGCCCTCAGGGAATTGCTACAGTTCCCATCTCCACATGAGGTAGATCCCACATAAGACAGGCAAGCAGCGCCATGCCCAAAATATGAGACAGGAGCAGATGAAGAAAAAAGATACATCTATAAGGTTTTTAGCCAAGCAGAACACGCAGAATAGGCAGCTTCTAGAAGAAAATATGTTTTTGTCAACAAAAACACATTTTAAATTTTAAATTTTAATAGATTAATTAGAGGTGATATTAGCTATTGAAATATATGTCCTTGATTTCTTTTTATTTTTTAGATAATCTCTATACCTAATGTGGAGCTCAAACTCAGGACCCTGAGATCAAAAGTGACATGCTCTACTGGCTGAACCAGCCAGGTGCCTCCAAATATGTGTCCATGGATATAAAGTAAAAGTGTCTCACAAAGAGATGGACATCATGAAGTTAGAGACATAGATGATTTTGTGGGTTGAATTGTGTCCTCCAGAAAGATGTTGAAGTCCCAACCCATTCCTGTGAATGTGACCTTATTTAGAAATAGGATTTTTATAGATGTAAGCAAGTTAAAATGAGGTCATACTGGATTAGGGTGGGCTGTAAATCTGGTGACTTGATGTCCTTGAAAGGAATAAGATATTTGAAGACACAGGGGAGGCTCAAGGAAGAAGTCCATGTGAATCAGGAGACAAATTGGAGTTAAGCTATCACAAGCCCAAAACCATCAAGAATTGCCAGGAACCACCAGAAGTTGGAAGAGACAAGCAGCAGTTCTCTAGAGACTGAAAACAGAACATGGCCTTACTGATACTTTGACTTTGGACTTCTAACTTCCAGATCTGTTGGAGAATAAATTTCTATTGTTTTAAGCCACCCAGTTTGTGGAACTTTCTTACAGTGGTGCTTGGAGACCAATGCAGTTGACAAATCCAGAAAACCCAGCATAAAAATGGAGAACTAAAATAGCAACCAACAGACAAAAAATTTATTTCCTGGAGTTTAAGAATTTTTTGAAGCTTCAGATTGAAAGGTATCACTGAATTCCAGTACTAACTATTAAAAAAATGCACCCAGACATATATATCCTGGTAACAAATTCTCCCTCCAAAGATAAACCCCCTACCCTCTTCTGCAAAAAGGAGAAATTTCTAACAAAGTGAAAAAAGTATTGGATTTCTCATCTGAAAAACCAGAAGCCAGATAGCAACCTAGTATCTACAGGCTTGCATATAAGACTGTATCTTACATGCTTAAGTATCTACAGACTGCAATGTAAGAATTTTATACCAAGGCAAGGTATAAATGTCATCACCTGCATAAATTAAAAATGCAGAAATTAATGAGCATATTGAGGTACCATATCCAAAGGACATAATGGAGAATGGATTATAACAAAACTGCAAGTGAATCAGAATACAGACTTCAAAATAAAGATGAAAACAAGAGACTACAATGGTATATAATCAATCTTATAAATGTATAGTTAAATCTAAATGAGTAGTGACAGGGTGGGAAATAGATATGTGGACAACAGTTTACTGTTTTAAATAGCATGTGAGCGGTGCCTAGGTGGCTCCGTCTGTTGAGCATCTGACTCTTGGTTTCAGCTCAGGTCATGATTCCAGGGTCATGAGATCCAGCCCGACATGGAGCCTGCTTAAGATTCTCCTTCTCCCCCTCATTCTCTCTCTCTCTCTCTCTCTCTCTCTCTCTCAAATAAAAAAACATAAAATAAATAATATAGCATGTGAACCTACTGGCATGCAGATCTTTGTACATACATGTCTGTAAATTAGATGTAATTTTTGGCTGAAATGGATTCAGAGCTAATAACTGATTATTATATTCCCCACACATGTTTATAAATTCATTATTTTATTTGCCCCTAGATTAGAGTGTCTTCAGAATCCTTTTTGTTTTTTCCCATGCTTGAAGTTATGAGTGATAATTTACTATTGCTTTTACATTGAAGAAAAACTCTTCCTGAATTAGAAATTTTTAATTTGTTTCAAAGCATTATTCTACTCTTTCTAACATCATTTGTGACTGAGAAACAACCATAATTTTGTTTTCCCTTTTAGAAAATGTTTTTCTGCCCCTTCTACATACTTGTACAATCCTTTTTAGTTTTTTGGAATATAGGAACCTCATCAGAAGAGAGCTCAGTGTTGGTAGCTTTTCATTAATTTTGCTTGACACATGGAGAACCCTGTAGGTAGAGAGATTAAGATCTACCCTCAATTCAGGACATTTCTTTTATATTTAATTTCTACTCTGTTTTATTCTTTTTCATTTCTTCTCTTTTCTAAACCCTTTCCTAGGAACACAAAATATAGGTACGTTGAATCACCATTATCTCTTTCTTCTCTTTAATCTTTTTTATTTTTTGAGAGAGAGAAAGAGTGCACACACATGAGCAAGGGAGAAGCAGAGAGTGGGAGAGAGAGAGAATCCCAAGCAGGCTCAGCACTGTCAGCACAGAACTCAACATGGGGCCCAATCCCATGAACTGCGAGATCATAACCTGAGCCCAAGTCAAGAGTCAGACACTTAACCAACTGAGCCCCCAGGTGCCCCAATTTATTCTTTTTGTTATAACTTTTATAAAAGTCTTACAGCTTTTCTTTGGTTCATGTTGTAGGTAATTTTCTCAACTGTGCCTTAATGATCCCATTTTCTGCAGTGATGATTTTTCTCTTTATGACTTGGAATGCTTTAATAGTATTATTACTTTTTATTAAATCTATTTATTTAATTATTTAACAAGAATCTCTATGGCTCACTATTTAATATAACACTCATGTTCATTTCGACCCCATGTCATCTTTAATATTAGTCCAAAATAGATAGCACCTAAAATTTGATTTTGTTAAGTCTTTAAATATATGCTCTTCAGCTGAATTTTTCACACTGTTTTAGATTGTGTTAATCCCATTGCATTCATAGAATAAGGGTTGCAGGTTTAGTATAATGGGTTCAGAGCAGGAGGGTTTCTGTTGACGCAACTTTCTTGTTTTTTTCCTAACATCTTCAAAAGTATACTCCTAGCAAGTAAGCTAGAGGATGAACTTGTAGGTTAATGTTGTCACCTTAAATCATTCAGTGGTTTTAAGAGCGTGGGAAAGAAGTTAATACTATAGAAAGTTATAGCCAAAATACTATCTTTCTGGAAAGCACTTTCTCTACATCTGTTGAAACCCATCACATGGAAGCCAACTCAGCTAGGTTTGGAGAAATGTTTTCCCATTGTGGGGGGCACTTGGTCTCATTGTGAGGGGGGCACTTGGTTTTCTTTCTATTCTAATTCAGCTGGCCACATAAGCAAGAACTTGTGTTGAGGGTGTGAGTTTGGAAACCAATCAGATTTTTTTCTGTGTGATAAAACTACATGTTTTCTTCTTAAGTCATACGTTTACTATTAATGACATAAAAATGTTAAATGAGGGGTGCCTGGATGGCTCAGTTAGTTGAGCGACCAACTCTTGATTTCTGCTCAGGCAATGATCCCAGGATAGTGTGATTAAGCCCTGCGTCAGGTTCCAGGTGTGGAGCCTGCTTGGGTTTCTCTCTCTCCCTCTGTCCCTCCCTCTCCCTCAGTCATTCTCTCTCTCTCTCTCTTTCAGATAAAAATTAAAATGTTAAATGAATATTTAAGGAGATATTCCCCTATCCTTCCTCCTTGTTTCCAGACTTCGATCTGAATTAGTATATCTGATAGCAAGCAAACTCTAAATAGGCCCCTAAGGGTCCCGCTCTCCTGGTATTTTTGCCCAGCACAATCCTCTCCACTTGACTGTGAGTAGGACCCATGACTTGCTTCTAACAGACAGCAAAAATGAAGGGTGTCATGGATGTGATGACATTATATTAAAATGCAACTTTTCTCTTGTTAACAGATTCCCGCTGCTTTCAATGAAGTACACTGTCATCTAGAGAGGCCTATGTGGCAAGGAACTGACGGACAGTGAGGAGCTGAGGGCCTCAGTATGACAGTCTGCAAGGAACTGAATATTACTACAACCACATGAGCTTGGAAACGGATCCTTCTCCACTGGAGCCTCAGGTGAGACCCTAGGACTAGACAAAACCTTGATTGATATTTGTGAAAGACATGGAAGCAGAAGACCCAGGTGAGCAATGCTCAGCTTCCTGGCCCACAGAATGTACATTGTTTAAAATCACTACATTTGTGAGAATTCATTTTACAATAGATAAATACTATGGTGGGTTTCCTTCTCAAATCAGAACAATGCTATTGGAAAAACATTTCAGACAAAAACAAATAATTTTGACTGAGTCATTGTTACCTTGGAAACTAATAGACCTAGGTCAAGGGAGGAAAACCCCAAAATGAATTTTCTCAGTCCTCCCCATAGCCTATTCATATCTCCAATGCCTGAACCCTCCCAATTAGGAGATATTGGTAGAATTTTTCAGATATTTTTCCACCCGCTTTCCACAACGAACTCATAAACTATCTTTGAAACACCTAGCTTCCTAGAAGCAGAGACTTAGAAGGTGATTATAAAGCATTTTAGTGTATGTTTTCAGGAGAAAAAAAAGAGGAAAGCAGAAGAGAGGAAAAGAAGAAAGCTAAGCAAAACATAGGCTCTCAGCCAGAGAGTAACTTTAATCTTACTCCCTTGGGAATCTTTGAACCAGAAGCTGCACCTCAGAACTAATTCCATCTTTAGGCAAGGGGCCCAGTCTTTTGCCCCTGTATTGATCAGTCTTTGGTTGCTGGCTATCCTGAAAGAGCCTGGAGAGATTTGGATGGACAGGGTGAGTCCGTAGCAGCCAAGGCTCACGGCAACCAGAGGAAAGTTGCATATGCTCAGTGAAGGGCAGGGAGCCAACAGTATCCACCAAAAAAAGTAAGTTGTGTTCTGCTTCTAGACGTCATCTCTGAAAGTGTTCTAAACTTTTATGTCTGACAAATAGTCTTGAAATGTTTGTAACTGGTAGCATCTTTCATTTCAGTACTGCAGGCATTTTCTTCCCTCTCTTTTTGGTCAATTTTATTCAGTTACTATGTGAAAGTTTACAAATTTGCTTTCAGCCCACTATCTTTCCCAAAAGTTTCAAAGTTTATGAAAATGGAATAAACCCATGTGGTTAATAATTTATGCATTCTGTATTGGTAATACTCTGAATTAGCAAAATCTGTAGTTTACCTTAAGAACCTGTCGACCATTTCTTACCCCAACCCACCCCCACAACACACCATCTGTCCAACAGAACTCATGAGTTAGGGATTCGGGCTTACTGCTTCTGGATAAAAAATAACTACCGTCTCACACAGATTGCGTGTTTGCTGGCCCCATTCCCAACCGAGTCAGAGGCACAATGACTAGAAAACAATCCCCACAGCTCGGTTATCCTCTCGCAGTGCCGCTGGGGTGGCTGGCAAGGTTTTACCCGTCACAGCTGGTATGATCCTGAGTTACTCAGCCAGAGGAAAATTGCTTCCTAATGGAACCCTAAGCCCTCCATTCAATTTTCCCTTAAGGTCTGAAGAGAGCAATCCCAAGAACTCATGCTAAGCAAAGCCTCTTCAAAAATTATGGTCTGTGCTCATTTGAGAATCAGAAATTTTCAATTATATAGCCTCCCAGGATACATTTTAAGGAAAAACAAAAGACAATTGTTTTCACTCACTTGTTAAACACTAACCATTTTGTTCCTAACTCCATTACTTTTTTTTACTTTATCCCTTTTATGCAAATAGGCAGCGCATTTTCAATCTTCCTTGAAATAAGAAATGTAGGCTTTGTATGGGAAATATGTAGTTATGGCGTTTGCTTTAAAAATTATCTTTGGGAGCAACTTGAAGTTGACACTGCAAAGTTTCAGAAGTGCTCTCTCACTTCTGCTGCTTCATTTGACAGGTGTTATAACCCCCAGTTTACAGACCAGAATTCAGAGATCACCTAACTTTTAAAATCATGTTGCTAAGAACAAACAGAACTGAGACAAGGACCAGATTTTCTGACTTAAGTTAGATGCTCTTTCTCTTCTTCCATGCTGCCTTTTAACTGTCAGCAATAGGCATTCTCAATTTCTTTCTTAATCCTGGGGATACTCGCTTTATTATTATTTTTCACTCAGGGATTCCACAAACACACAACAGGACTTAGTAACGCCCCATTTAGTGTCATTCAATATTAGCACTCCCTTTATGTAGTTCCACATTCTCTAATGAGGACCCTGACTTAATTGTCTACTCCAGACATGTTATTTTACCAGTGTGACTCCAAGATGTACTGGTGAGTCCCGAAACTGGCATATTATTGCAGTTTATTTGACTTTTATTGTATCACCCTTATGCTTTATTTCTACTGCATTTCAAAGCAGTCCTTAGCATGCATAATATCACTTAAATAAGACATAGTACTGCAAAATGAGAGTTCTCTAGATATCCCCTGTGCAACCACAGAGGCCCCTTCCAAACCAAAAAGCTGTGAATCTTATCTGTGGTTCTGTTGTAAATTTTGATCCGGAGGCATGTTTAATAGCTTTTCAGTGACTATTGTAAAGGGAGTATTTACTTGAAATGATGTCTGCTTATATTATTTCTTTGCCAAATTGCTCCCAGCAACTAGAAAATCTGCTTGTACCTCTCCATCACTAGCCTCCCTGGAAAGGAGACATTTTCTGTTTGTATACTGCCTGAAGTATTTGATTTTTCTTGATGATCTTTAAAGTTCAGCCAAAAGGACAAACAGCACATCCAATGATTCTCAATCTTTTCACCACTAAGGATACTTTTGTTACTTTGCTCCTTGATTTGAAATATTTTGCCTGCCAAAACTTCACATTTACCAAGGTATTTGTTATTTTCCCATTTTTGGAGATATATACAATGATAGCAAATGCAAAGAGCACTTGATGTACTGGGTGCTGTTCTAATGATTTACATAATTAACTTCTTTAACTTTTCTGACACTGTAGGAGCTGAATACTATTATCTTCCTTTTACATGTGCTGCACAGAAAAATTAGGCAACTGGCAGGAGCCGAGAGCTGAGATTTGAGCACAGGCATTTTAGCACCGGAATCACTGCTCTCAATCTCTGCACGTGCTGCTTCCCATTTGCCATGTCTAATTAGCAGAGATCGGTGGAAATATGTACCTCTTTTAATTTCAGAAAAATGGAATCAGGAAAGACGTGACTTCCTCCAATGGGCAAACACCCCAGGTGGAAAAACCATTCTCCTCGGAGGCAGGGTACTAGAATCCAAGTTCCCACTTCTCCCTCTGTCAGTTTTCTACCTGTGTGGACATCTTTTATATTGCCATGTCTCCAATTCTTAGTGTGGAAGTAAGGATATGAAGATCTATCCTGCCTTCCTCCTTCATTACTTCAAAAAAAAATCCTTCATGGCACAATCTACCATGTGCCAGGCACTGTTGCTGGATCTTGGCATGCAGATATGAATGAGGTAAAACTATTTCCCTGAAGAATCCAGTATCTAGACTGGAGGTACAGGAAAGTAACCACATTCACACCCAGTGTGACAGATTGATGCCATAGGAATTCTTGAATCCTAGGGGAGAGGAAAGGAAGAAATGTGTCCCATCTCTCCAGAGTGGGGAAGGCAATGTCAGGAAAACACCATGGAAAAGATGATTCCTGAAATGAGTCTTGAAAGATCAGGAATAGTTCACATGGCACGTAATTGATGGGGAAACAGGATACGTCAAAGTGTGAAGATACCAAAGGAAAAGATGTGCTCTAATTTGGAGCACTTCTAAAAGCATAGAAGACATAGCTCCTGGGCAGTTAGCAGGAGGGAAGACTGAATCACATATTGAGCTGGAATGTAGAGTGTGACTAACAGGACAAAGCATTTTATAAATGCCAAAGCATGATATATAAATAGACAGTAGTATTTGGGATCAGCATTACTAAGGACATGAGTCTATACTGATGGATCAACGTTTTCCTGAGTTGCAGGATATCGGCGCATGCACAGCGCTGGATCCTAGAGTGCAGAAGCCCTTTAAAGAGCTCTGAAAAGTGTATTTCTGAGCACTAATCCAGAAGCACACAAGGTGCTGAAACCAAGACCTTCATACCCCTTCTCATCCAGAATTTCAAATGAAATACCGTAGTTCTCAGTTAGATGCTTTGCGTCTAGAGAGGCCCAAACTGTGCTTCTGACAGAGCTTAGAGAAATCACTGAGGCCTAAAGGATTCTAAACAAAGAATTCTGGCCATATCATTTTGGAGAGGCCCGAGGGCCCGAGACAGAGAGCCTGGATTATAATTGCTCCAATTTTCTATTTTGCTTTGCTTTTGTAAATGAGGAAGGAAATGATGAGCAGAATAATTTAACTTGGGTCTCCTGAAAACACATTTATTCTCCCTTCTCCCATTCACTCTTCATTTTACTTTTGGAGAATTTCAGTAAAAAATAGGACTCTTCATTGTCTAGGGGAAATTGCACCGGCATAATAAGTCCATGAAATTTTCAGTGGGGCACAGGTGGGACGAAGACAGCTGTTGCCCATTTAGGCAAACGTGCATGTTTTTTAAGAGGAAATTATGTATCAATTGACCAAAATAACAGCTTTCCTGAATAATCGAGATAATTGACACCATTCTACTTGCTACTTTGTTGGTGTAAGCAAAAGTTTTGTAGACTTCACAGATGCTACTATATTTCTTTTACCTTCACTCTCTCAAGTGTACAGGGAGGATGCCGGTAACTGTATCCGCACAAAGCTCATATGGACCTGATCTTTTCCTTTGCAAGCAAATGAATGAGACCTTCAGGAAATATTAGGTTGTTTTTTTACATGTATAGTCTGTGTTACCTAATGTCGAATATCAAAGTCAAATCAGTGTTCATAGAGCAGAAATTACCTGTAAGGCAGCAAATTAGGTTTTAGAGAGCAGAAGAGAAGTCTTACATCATTATAACAGCTCTCAATTAAATTAAGGATAAATGTGTAACAAGTTTACAAAATTAACTGATACCCCAAATTGGATTTGGAGAGATATATAATTTTGTAACTAAGTTGATGTTTATCTAAAGCCCCAAACTGTTAGTAAGAATGATAAAGGTAACTTTTACTCCTATCCAATTTAAACTTCAATCTAAACTAATATCATAAAGAGCCTTGTGTAAGTAATTTTTCGTATATTCTGAGTAAACATATTTAATTTCTCAGACAGTTTCCACTTCCCAGTTTCTTTCCCCAGGATGATATCAGTCTACAGGGAGGAGGTGTGATACGACCAGTCTGGCAGGGCTGGAGAGAGGTGGCAAAAGGGACCCCTGGCCGCATGCTTGTCCTCGGGCTTGTGCTGGCTCTCACACGCTGACGAGGCCTCGCCTTCTGGCATTTGGCAGCTGCTGGTAGAACTCTCGATCTGGATTCTTTCAGTTTGGTGGGGCCTGCTTTCTCTCACTGAACAAGTCAGCCTCCTTCCACCCAACCCGCACTGCAGCCCATACCAGCCTTCTCCAGGGCCTCCCTGGTCCCGCCACTCAGGCCTATTGCCCCCCAGCTTCACATCAGTTCCACACAAGAACCTCAGAGGCCTCTTCAGCCCCCACCTGCACCCCACCAGCTCACCTCCTGACAACACTGTGCTCTTTGCTCAATGCTACTCTGAACTGTCTCAAACATTTCCCTATGCCTGAGCCTTAACGGGAAAAGAGAAAATCAGGAGATCGCTCATTCCCAACATTTATGTATTAAACATGGAAAGATTCTAAATAGTAGCTGAAAAGTTTTTTGTTATGATTTGTTACCATAACAAAAAAACGAAAACAAAAAAAAAAGTTTTAGAACTCAAACACGCAGCCCTAACTCTGTCCCTTCCTCCCTTCTAAGAGCAAGAGGTCATTTGCCCACATTCATTGAATCCGCTCAAATCATGCATGACAGACACTGGTCCAGGCCCGGCATCTCAGGGATGAAAAGCAGCCAGGCCAACAGCGTGTTACCCTCTCTAACAGAGAAGACAGATGCAATCCTAGAACACAGAAATCTGCTGTGATGGAGGAAGCACAGGGCGCTGGAGAGCCCACAGTGGACTCCTAGCCAGACTGGGAGGGCAGGGAAGACTTCCTGGTAAACCAATGCCTGAGCCGAGTCTTGGGAAAAAAAAAAAAAAAAAAGCAGGAATTGTCTAGAAAGCAATAGCAAAACCACATAATGCATGAGAGGAAGTAGCACTGTAGAAAGACAGGGAGGCGTAAGAGCACATGGCTTGTTAGCAGAACCGCCGTGTTGCTTGGTGTGCCTACCCTGCACATGTCACACGTTCATCTTTCCTGTCCTCTCCTCAGAGCCTTTGATTTTGACTTGATTTTCCACAGCTATGAACAAAGGCTTAAACGCAAAGTAGAAACGAACAGGGTCACACGCAATGAAAAACTTGTAGATGGATACCCTTTTGGAGATGAAAGCAAAAACATTTTACAATATTTCTTAAAAGCATATGATTTTGCTTCTAAAGATTTCAGGCTTCCTCTTGGTTTCAAACAGCAGAATGACTGGCTATTGTTAGCTGGTTTCTTTCTTTCTAAAAGAATTTCTTTTTAATATTCTCTACCAATTACAGAATAGGAGGAAGGTACATCACCCAGGAAAATTCCAGAGTTTACAAATGCTAAAGAATGCATTGTTTAAACTATACAAGCACTGGAAAAGAATAGCCCTGAATATTTTTGTCTGTTTCCCATTTTTATGACAATGAGTATTCTTTAAATAAATGTGCATCTCCCACATTTATTTAGGCCACATAGAAATGAATAAAATAAATTAAAGCCAATGATGCCAGCGCAGGGGAGCACTCCCAGTACCACACAAACAGATGTTGAGAGGATGACAAATCAATAAAGGTGGAATATATTCCTGAGGCAAAATTTCTAGGACATTATGCTAATTGGAATGATTTTCTTCATAATGGATGAAGTTTACCTCTAAACTCAGAACTGCAAATGCTATGCAGCTCACTAGAACTACCAAGATTGTCTATCTGTTCAGTCTGGCTGAGAGAAAATATTTAAAGGAAAGATAAACATATCCATCCCAAAATATGTTACATATCCTGTTGGTCAAGGTAGCTCCCCCTGTTAGAATGGCATAGAAAAAAGTTTAATTTGAAATCTTGAATCTTTCCCTGCCTGCTAAAAAACAAAATAATAAACATTTATCCCCAGTAGTTCTACATTTTAGAGAAAAGAATTCTATGCTTTCTCTTCAGTGTCCTCATCAACCTCTTTCTTCAAACCAGTAGATTTATTTACAAAGTACTGCTCATTATTCTTACCATGTAATTAGCTGTGGTTTCCATCATGGCTAAAGTTCTTAAGACATCCCTTCTAACAGAATTAGCTGGGGTATATATATAGGGGAGAGAGGGCAAGCTGAGAGAGTGTTTATGGAGTCAGAGAGCTCCTCACTAAATTCACACGATTCTTTCAGCATCATTACTCCAAAAGTCCCGGTGTAGAATTCGCTCACTGCCTCTTTTTCTTTTTCTTTTTCTTTTTTTTTTTTTTACTTTTTTAATGTTTATTTATTTTTGAGGGGAGGGGGGGCATGAGCAGGGAACAGGCAGAGAGAGAGGAAGACACAGAATCTGAAGCAGGCTTCAGGCTCCAAGCTGTCAGCACAGAGCCTCATGTGGGCCTTGAACTCATGAACCGTGAGATCATGACCTGAACCAAAGTTGGATGCTCCACTGACAGAGCCAGTATTTCTAAAGGATTCACTCAGTGTTTCTAAAGGATTGCTGGGACTAGTGTCAAAAGATCAGTTTACAAGAACTTTGAAGTCTCCCTTACAAGGCTTTATCCTCAGAATAGAGCTGCAGCGGCACACAAGTTGAATGTAACAGTCCAGTGATAGAAACTGGATAAAGAGAGGAGAGGGTTTTAGGCCTGGAACACTGTCTGTCCCTGAGATTATTTTCTGACCCAGCTTGATACCCCAAAACATGAGTTTGGGACAGACCAAACAGAAGACCCAGAATCACCCTGCTCTCTAAAACATTGAAAATAGGGGCGCCTGGGTGGTTCAGTCGGTTAGGCCTCTGATTTCACCTAAGGTCATGAACTCATGGTTTGTGAGTTCAAGCCCCACATCAGGCTCTCTGCTGTCAGTGCAGAGCCTGCTTTGGATCTCTGTCTCCCTCTCTCTCTGCCCCTACGTTGCTTGTGCTCACACGCGCTCTCTTTCTCTCTCAAAAATAAACACTGAAAACATTGAAAATAAAGTTAGTGCCTGCAGGATTGTGCTAAAGTTTTCATTCGTTTGACAGGAAGCTTATAGATGCTCCACATGACATCAGCAACCAATGTTTTTGCCAGCAACTGCCACTGTGGGCCTGTGGAAGAAACAGGTAGCTGTCATTTCTACGCCTAGACTTAGCCTTTGCCTGAGTGCCAGAGCTGGGCTTCTCTTAGTAGAAGTGACCTCGGTTTTCTCACCTCTAGTCCATGTTTCTCTAAGGATATAACAGACATTTAGGGTAATGAAGACATCATGACCACATTATTCCTTTCAGCGTGTCATTCCTTACTAAGATATATGGGAAATTTTTGCTTTATAACTGGAGAATGGAGACATTTGCTCCAGAGAGAAGAGGTGAGAGGAGAATAACAAGGGAAAGAAAAAGTCCTAGCAGGTTCCTGGGCCCGTTTCCTACCTATGATTGGAAGGGTGGAGGACTGGCCATCACAGACCTGCCTTCATTAGGTTTTAGTTAAGAGGGTCGACCAGAAATATACTCATCCATCAGATGAGACTTAAAGATAAGGAGAGATAATTTGAGGGCACTGATTATTCAATGAGGTCATAGTCAAGGAGCAAATAGATCTTCTTCCTTCATCATTTTTGCATGGAACTCAGAACAAATCTGGTCCCCTCAGGACTGGATTATCTTAAGAGCAGCTGGAATGGATGTCCTTAGCAAGTACACTGGGGTTCCCAGGTGAGGCAAATGGCAACATTGTATGTTATCTGGGCCACAATATTAGTGGGTGACAGCTGTGAGGAAATGGAATACAGAACAAGAAAGGACAGCCAGTATGTTTGCTGGATTCAGGTGGCTGCAACCAATTCATGATAGGCACAAAGAAGTCCACCTTCAGAAACTCTCAGAGTTACTACTATCAGAATGAAAGCTCTGTGTAAGAAATTGGATTTTCTCAGGGTGCCTGGGTGGCTCAGTCAGTTAAGCGTCCAGCTCTTGGTTTTGGCTCAGGTCATGATCTCATGGTTCACGGGTTCAAGCCTCGTGTCAGCACAGAGCCTGCTTGAGATTCTCTCTCTCCCTCTGTATGCCCCTCCCCGACTCATGTTCTGTCTTTCTTTCAAACAATCAATCAATCAATAAATAGATAAATAAGAAACCAGATTTTTTTCCTACTCAGTCTGCCATGTCTGGCACTCCATAAATATTTGTTTGTTGTGGAACAAACAAATGTGTTGTAGAACACATTCAGGATGCTTTACAGAAACTGATTTCCAATAGTCAGTTCAATGAGTACTTAAGCTAGCATCCTTTGATCATTTAAATATTTGTGACATAGCTTTGTAGACACAAAGTAGTGGGTGATATTTGTTTTGTGGACAGTGCAATTTAGTTTTGGTCACTCTGAGCAAGAGGTTTTTCTCTTTGGGATAGGGAAGGGAGAGAGCGGCAACTAGGGCAAAAAGGGTGGATGTGATTTCTGCTGTGGCAAATCCAGGGAGTCTGGTCATAGGTTCTGTTTTTACATGTAGAAGGATGCTGCCATTCTCTCCTGACTCCCTTCAGCATCGATGATCAGACAAGACATGGCTGTGGGCAGCCTCCCAGCCCTCCAGAATTGCGCTGTTCTTGGTGCGATTCTCAAATACCACAACATAGTGACTGCAGCAGTGCCCAAAGTTTCCTTTGAATCAAAAATGTCCTCACACCAGTCTGTGCCAAGACTCTGATAATCCGGCATCAGGCAGCCTCAGCATAAGGTGCCTGTTTAAATTCAAATGTATTACCTTGGAGGGGTAACATATTAATCCATTAGTAGTCATTAATTCGACAACACAAATTAGTTTATCAGTCAGCCACTGGGTAGGCAGTGCCTCAGGGAATGGTATGTAGGGCATATTTGTTACTTTTTCCATCTTAGATTATGATTTATTATGTAAACAAAAATTTCAGCAGCAATAAAAAAGTCTAAAACAAGGACCAAATCCCCCCCTCCCCCACGTTCCTACTGTAGTAACACTAATTGTTTTATCTGGGTTCCCTTTCAGCTCCTATCAAATTCAAAAATCAACTTTATCTCAAGCATTTTCCAGTTTTTTTTTCTGAGTAATAATAGCTAACATTTATTAAGTGCTTACTGTGTGCCAAGCACTGTCCCAAAAACACTTAAACAAATTAAATCATGTCATCTAAACAGCTCATGAAGTAAATACTGTTTTATCCTTATTTACAAATGAGGGGACAGAGGCCCAGAGAAGTAGAGTAACTGACAGAAGGCACTAAATAATCAGTTCAAACTCAATCATTTGGCTCCAACGTCCATGCTTTTCACCCCAGAACCAAGCATCCCATTACTAGTAAGGAAACTGGCATCATGTGTTAATTAACTTGCCTGCAGTTCCTTAAGTAATGTGGTGGCGCCAGACTTTGAGCAGGCTGCCTGGTCCTGAGCCCACCCTCTTAACGGCACTGCACAAATGATTGACATTTTACCCGAGCGATGCAGTCTGTGAACAAGGTGGACATCATTATGCCCATTTATAATTTGGGGGTTCAAGGTGACTGATTAATTGTCCAAGGGCAGATCAAAAATGACAAATCCAGATAATAAATCCAAATTTTCTGACTTTAAGTTCAGTACTTCTTTGCTTACATTCCTTTTTATCTGCCTCTATTGGCAATCAATTTTTTCAACATAGTTTAAATAAAACATATGATCTGTATATTCCTACTTTTTTCATATAATGTAATTCAAGAGCCTTTTCCCTTGTTACTAGGTGGTTTTTATAATTATCATTGTGTTGGCGGCCCGAGAGTACCTTGAGGTTATGAATCATAAGGTACTTAAACACCCTGGTTGAATTTGGGGTTTTTTAAACAATATTTTTTCTGCTGTTATAAGTAAATGTCACAATTAAGCCATCTGTACAATGTAATTTTTCTTTTAGACTCTTCTTACAGAATGGCAATGTATAGCATCTCTCATTTTCTTTGATTTTCCAACAATGATTCAGCCTTTTGCAGAAAACAGAGCCTTGCCTCCTTACAGACAGCAATAGCAATTGACACTTTCTCAGTAGCCCCTATAAAGTGAGCTGCCTGGAGAGATTTGGATTCTTCTGCTCCGAAGCTGCTTCAGCAGCATTAAGCAAATCAAAATGTGCCACCCATTTGGTGGCAGAGTGACCATTAGCTGGAACATGGCCTTCTCCTTTTTGGTGCCAGCTTTCCTGTGGCTTCTTTGTGCAAGGACCCAAGCCTGAATCTCAAAAATAATTGTCAAGGCTGGGCTTTGGATTGATACTACCTCTACGAATAGGAACGTACTTCTTGAAATTGCCCAAAGCCCCCAGCACCTGCCCTAACTGTGCCTGCCCCATTGGTCTAAAGAGCACATATTCCCAGTAATTAGTTGGGCATCTCTCTTAATATTGTCACCAAGACAAACTAAATTCTTAGAAGTCTTGCCTCATCTATCTTCTAGGATATAAATCCCTGGGGAACAGAAACTGTGTCTTTGTTGGGTCATATTGTGGGCTTTTGACCAAGCTGATATGCAAATATTAATTGATGTCTTTGTACTATTGTTCAGAGGGTGTGCCTTATGCTTTACAGTTAGTTAACTCAAACAACCACTTTCCCAAAAATGAAAGATTGATAATTATGGGGAGATTTGGTGTACTTCAGATTGGATGGCAGAAGTAATCTGTTTATGCTAATTATCCTTTCTCATTCCATAACATTTTCACTAAATGAAATATTGATTTTCAAAAGTAAAAATAACCTTGAAAGAGTGATAGGTAACACATTCTGCACAGAGTTGATAAAGAATTATTTTTGATTAATCTCATCTCACTACAGAAATAAGTTTGAGAAATACATATTTTGCAAAGGTTTATTTTTTATAAATTCTTCTTGGGGTTATATTTTTCTGGAAGCACTCAGACTTAGAAAAAAAATAAGGTCATCATAATGTCTTATTCCAAAATAAATTATTAAGTTATAAAAATTTGGAGTTAAAGTGTTGATGCCAGGATAGAGGTAAATATTCATCCATCTCAGCCACAGCCAGGAGCTTTCATTATTTGATGCAAAATATGAGCCGAGTTCTTGAGAAAACCTATGTCTTAGGGCTATTTATGTCTTTGCCATCTTGAACATTTTCAATATTTAATTATGAACTTTAAATTTGCTTATCTCACAACTGTATTTTGTGTAGCAACTAAACATGAATTGTAACCAGCTGGGAGGTAAGAAATAGAAATATACTGTGATAACCTCTGAATATAAAAGTATCAATACATCAATGTTGATAGTCAATAACAAGTGAGTTAGAAGCTATTAAATATTACTGTTAGACAATTTCCCAAGTTTATAGCTTTCATAATCTATAGAGCAAAATTTAGTTACGACCTAAATTTCAAATTCTATTTTATAAAATATAGAAAAGAAGGGATCAATTGCAGAAATAGTTAAATCATTTCTGAGGCTTGCCTCTGGAATAAAATCCCTGGAAGCCTTCTGTTCTTTTCTAACTCTACAGTATATTGGGTTCCCAATGACAAGCCCATAGGGTATCAGAATAGCTGCTCAATGATAACATACAGCAGTTTTCAAACTGTCGAGAGAAGGTATAGGGTTCTGTTGAAGAATATCACCCACTATGGCAACAGCAGACGGAGACCAAAGGCTCAAGGATCCGAGCTCTCGCACTACTTTCCAGCCAAGTCGTACCATGTTTGTCTGGTTTATAGGTTGTCTTTCCATCTGAAAGTTCTTTCTTGGGGGTGCACAGGGGATGAGGAGTTCCACTGATAAAACTATTGCTATAATTTAATGACGATTTCATAATCAAAGTAAAGAATGGGTCAAGTCAGTCATTTATCTTTTAACTTCTTTTGACATTCTAGACAAAACATAATGTTAGTATGGACTTAACTGGCTACTTAAATCAATCCACAAAATGAAAGAAGGATTAATAGAGACCAAAAAAATATATTTGTATCTTTAAATAATTTAGTATACCAAGGAACAGAGATAAAATTGAAGAAGACTAGCAAAGTAAATCAAGTGGTAGGGAAAGAGAAAAGAACATACAAGCTACAAGTCCAGGCCTCACTCAAAGCTGTTCAGGCTAGAGTGTCAGGGAAAGACTAAAAACTATGTAGGAAAAGCAAAGAGAAGCTGTGTTTCAAAGACCTATATTCATCAGTTTATAAGACATGAATCTAAAATGGCAGCTTTGTTCTCAAAGATCTCTGAATCATGCGCAGTGACTTGGGTGAGTGGGTCAGGATCTTATCATGAGACAGGCGGAAGGGAAAAACCCAGCCAATATATTCTCTAATAATGAATGAGATGTGGCAATCAAAGGAAAGTGAAACATACCAAGTGGGTGATGTCAGTCAAAAGACAACATGACACAGAATTTCAGTACTCTGACCAGACCTCAGAGATTTGGCTTATAAGTCTGTAAAAAAAGGGTCCTAGGTTTATGGCAGAAGGGAAAGTAGACTATGGTGAATACACAGATAAAAATAATGTGAGATGGCAAGCAACAACCATCATTGCTGATGACATTATATTTCTGAGTGGCCAGATCAAAGACAAGGCATGGAGTGGCCTTCTTTGGTCATTGGTACAGTCCCATTTCCAAATCATGTGTAGTCTTCATACATCCTAAGGACAAGAATTAAAATATTAATGTATATATATGTATATATACATACACATATATACACATATATATAAAGAGCTAAAATCTAGAGGAAAATATGCAGAAATATGCTTTCACTTTAAGCTTTGATTTAGATAATTAAAGTGGAAAATGTTATTTTGTCATCATTGATTTTGGCTCATGACAGCCAAGATTTTTCATAGATCTTGTTCAGCTGAGACGATAAACTAAAAAAGAAGAAAAGAGACTTAACTGGGAAACAAGACTCAAAGGAATATAGACTAATAAAGTGTGAAGTTTCCACAGGAACCAAGGTTTCTCTCTGTCTGGTAGAAACTGCAGTTTATTCTTTTATCACATTATTCCTTCAACAAATATTTACTAAGGCTTTGCAATGTGCCAGGCTATTCTAGGTCTAGGAAAAGATGATGAATGGCTTTATTGTCTCCATCAGAGAAGAGGAAAGTAATATAGTTCGAAACCTTTCAACCCCCACTCATGTCCCATCTTCTTCTAGGTTTCTACAGTTATTTCTAATATTTTTACTAGTATTTATTATTCTTTAAAGGTAGTTATTTTTGCATGTGTTATCCCCTGTATTAGATCACAGACACCTTAAAGGTACAAACCTTGTCATGCTACTTGGGCCCTGATATGTTGCCTTCTACACAGTAGGTATTCAGTGTGTGTTTAGTGAGTTAAATGTTTAAAACCATAAAGTTAGATATCATTTAAATTTTCATAAAACATACCTTCAATAGTGAATGTAGAGCAGCAGAGGATGAACTTTCATTTACTTGCTATTACACTAGGACTTGCTTAGTACTACACAGTGCCTTTCCTCAAAGAGCCATCATATATTTCAGTTATTTTCACCAGTGGCCTCAAAGATGAGTAGAGACAGGTGTTATTAACTCTACTTTAAATATGGAACAGATCAGTAGCTAAATATCATTTATTTTATGGAAAAGAAATCCAGGTCAAGAATGCAGTTTTCATACCACATACTTCAGTATCTTCTATCGTAAGTTTCCATATCTAATTATTAGCCAATGTACTTGGCCAGCCTCTCTCTACATTGTGGTCATTTAGGCTGGCTATATAGGGAGCATTACATTACTGTTCACACGTCAGATAATTCTTGCCTAACATCTATTCAAACAATCAGACCTGTATTTCGGTGAAGATCACTTGAGAGTTACTTAATGCTGTGTTCAGACAAGAGATGCTTACACTGCATACAGATGTGCCAGATGGTGAAAACATCACCTATTCATCTGTTTATACAATACATATTTTAGAATATTTAAAATACTTTTGTGCTAGGCACTGAGCAAAACTTAATGGAGTTTACAATGTAGTGGGGAGATAAAATAATAAGCCAGCAAACCCCACTAATAAATAAAAATTATTAAATACAGAATGGAATGAAAGAATCAAATGCAATACTATGATAGAGAATAAGGTGAAGAAGGAACCTGTTTAGAATGTGTAATTAATCCTGATAATTAAGCTGAGAAGGAGCCAGCCATGTGAAATTTCAGAGAAAGAGTATTTCATAAAGAAAGAATAGAATGAAAAAAATATTCTAAAGTGGGTGAAATCCTAGGAGCGAAAGTAAAAGGCAATATCACCAGAACATAGTTAAAGACGTGAGTTGAAATTCTACAGATAAGCAGGGTTCATTCCGTACCAGGCCTTTTAGGCCAATATATGAAGTTTGGATTTAACTCGAAGTGCAGTGGAAATCTATTGAAATATTTTCAAGCAGACAAGTAGCAAAATTTATTTTTGAAAGATCATGCCGGAGGCTACAAGAACAATAGATTGCAGGGAAGGGGTCAGTAAACAGTATTATAAAAGGGAAACTTGGGAGACTCTTGAAGTAGCTCCAAGACTGTATTTATATGGCTCAAATTGAAGTGCTGGTCATGGATGTGAAGAGTGGTAAAATGGGAGATGCAATTTGTGAGTAAAATATGCAGGACTTATTAATAGATTGGAATGTGGGAATAGGGGAAGAAAGAACTAAGTATTTTCCCCAGGTCTCAAGAATAAGCAGCTGAGGAGAAACGATGGACCATTTACTGACATGAGGAAAACTAGATGGCACAGGATCAGAAGCTAATGCTAAATATGGGGTGTTTCTAAAACATCCAATGAAGATATCCAATGGGCAGTCAGTCATATAGGTATTGGAGGTCTAAGAAAAGGTTGGACCCATTGATATAAATCATAAATTACCAGCATATAGATTGTGGACACATATAAGATCTACTAATGAATAAAGCCATTGGGGGGGGAGGGGTCTATTACCAAACAATGAAGAGCTCAAACACTTAGAGGTCAGTACGGACAGGAAGAATCAATAAGAAAGGCTGAGAAGAACAAAGGGATAGGAAGAAAACTAGGAAAGAGAGATGTTACCAACTGAGAGAAGGATGTTGCAGGAGCATCCTCAGTGTTAAAGTAAAAGGAAAGCATAGACTAGATTTCACAACATGGATATATCAGAGGTCCTAACAAGAATGGTTTGGGAGAAATGGTGGAGGCAGAAACCAGATTGGAGCAGATTTGACCAATGTGTACCTGACACAGCGCTTAGAGAATTCTTTGGAAAAGCTTAGCAGTAAAAGAGCATTCATGCATTGATTCCTTTATTCGTGTTGCTCATTAAATGTATTAAGCAAAGAGTATCTGATTTTAGCAATGAAATTTTCTGATGATCCCTTCAAAATATCTGAGTTGCAAAATGTACTTTTAAGTAATAGAATGACTTGATCTGACATACACAATTGTTGCCAGTTAGCCAAATAACATTATAAAAGAATGTTCAAAAAATGATCATTTGGGTTTTAAAACAGTTGATCTTAGGTCACTTTTCTGTCAGTAGCTAAAAGAAAGGACTAATTATCTATTGAGAAAATTGCTAGCATATACTAATAAAACCTTATGAAAAGATAAAATATATGTACCTCTTTTATGTCAATAACAGGAAGCATATATATAGTTCAACTAGGAGTTGCTTGGAGTCACTGAGGAGCACAGTAAGTGCTAAGCTGAAATACTTGTTCTCAAGATGCTTACATTGAGATGTGACATAAGCACTTTTCAATTATAAAGCAGAATTGGCATGAATGATCGTTTAAGATCTGTGAGAATTTGAAGAAGCATGAAGGTACATTCCTTATGTGTTTTAATTAAACTTTTATGTTAAACACCAAAATGTTATGGATCTGAGCTTTTATACAAGCATGACAAAATTATAGAATGTGAGTAAAATAGATGCTTCATTGAGCCAGGGATGTATTATGAATGTTATAATGAAACCTCACTCTCATAAAAAGATACGATTTTTCTGCCAAGTTGTGCCTTTCAGAAGCACACATAGTATTTTCCAGCATTTTCTTTTTATCCAGATATATAAGCTCTTCAGGGAATATCATCTCTTACCACCTATTACAAGAGGAACAAAATTAAGTTTGTTAACTATTAGTCTTTCAGCGGCAAGTGATGGAAGACATAGCTCAAAACGGCCAATGGGAGAGGTAATCCCCCCTGAATCACATAGCAAAAAACTGAGAGATAGGGTCTTTGCAAAGGTACTTCTGGAAAGGTGGACAATGGATAGTATTCCATAAATAACCAAGATTTATTCCAACAAACATGATCAAAGCCACATGATTTCTAAAAGCTTTCGTGGATTGTAGAGATAAAGACTAGAGAATAAAAATTATCTTTTCATTAGAGTAAGCTACTGTGCTAAAATGCCTTATCTAGGCCAATTCCTTTGGGAATGTAAAATTTTCTTTTTCCTCTTTTAAAATTATTTTAAATATCTTTACTGAAATAAAGAGATTTCCTTCTGTTCTAATTACCTTCTCATGTGCCTCCCCAGAGACTTTTTCTGATATATAAACAAGTGTAATACATGAAAGGTTTACCTATATATTTAGAAATAATCACCATAAATCTGAATTTCTGTCAGGGAACTACAAGTATATATAAGTTGCTCTGACCTATCTTTCTCATATATGTAATGGGTTGTCTACTAGTTAGTATCTTTCCTTTTTTAGTTGTTTTTGTTTTGTTTTTGTTTAGAGAGAGAGAGAGTGCATGTGCACGAGTAGGGGAGAAGGCAGAGAGAGAGGAAAAAGAGAATCCCAAGCAGGCTCCATGCTCAGCATACAGGCTGACATAGAGCTTGATCACATGACCCTGAAATCAAGAGTCAGATGCTCACCCAGCTGAGCCACCCAGACACCCCTAGTTAGTATCTTCCTAATTAAATGATCTTTCAAGTTCTTCCCAGTGTTAAAGGTAGATTTCCTACATCTGTATTATTTCAAGTTGTATTCTACTTGAATATTTTCATTCAAATTTCTACTTGAATTTCATTCAAATTCTATATTTTCATCTTGGTCTAAGAAGGCTTGTATTAGATATTCCAAAGAAATGAAAATCTGTGTGAGATTTATACCATATTGACTTTACAATGTATGAAGAAAATCCTTATGTATATGTACATATAGTGTCTTCTCAACTTGAAAAATATCTCTGTATGAACATCTTTGTACTAAATGATGAATGGAGGAGATACTTTTTAATTTCAATATTTACCATCTTTAGATTTTTTTATTTTAATTCCAGCATACTTAACATACAGTGTTATAATAGTTTCAAGTGTACAATATAGTGATTCAACATTACCCAGTGCTTACCATAACAAGTGTACTCTTAATCCCCTTCACCTACTTTACCCTTCTCACCAGCTACCTCCCCTCTGGTAACCATTAGTTTGTTCTCTATAGTTAAGAGTCTGACTTTTAGTTTGTCTCTTTTTTTCTTTGTTTGTTTTATTTCTTAAATTCACATATAAGTGAAATCGTATGGTATTTTTCTTTCTCTGACATATTTCGCTTGGCATTATACCCTCTAGATCCATCCATGTTGTTGCAAATGGCAAGCTTTCATTCGTTTTTGTGGCTAAATAATATTCCAGTGTGTGTGTGCGTGTGTGTGTGTGTGTGTGTGTATATCATATCTTCCTTATCCATTCATCTATTGATGGACACTTGGATTGCTTCTGTAACTTGGCTATTGTAAATAATACTATAATACACATAGGGGTGCATATATTTTTTCATTATTATTTTTGTATTCTTTGGGTAAATACCCAGTAGTGGAATTAATGGATCATATGGTAATTCTATTTTTACTTTTTTGGGGGGAACTTCCATATTGTTTTCCTCAGTGGCTGTACCATTTTGCATTCCCACCAACAGTGCATAAGTGTTCCTTTTTCTCCACATCCTTGCCAACATTTCTGGTTTCTTCTGTTTTTCATTATAAACATTCTAACAGGTGTGAGGTAACACCTCATTGTGGGTTTTTTTTTAATTTTTTAATGTTTTATTTATTTCTGAGAGAGAGAGAGAGAGACAGCATGAGCAGGGAAGGGTCAGAGAAAAGGAAACACAGAATCAGAAGCAGCCTCCAGGATCTGAGCTAGCTGTCAGCACAGAGCCCGATGTGGGACTCAAACCCATGAACTGTGAGATCATGACCTTAGCCAAAGTCGGACACCCAACCGACTGAGCCACCCAGGTGCCCCTCATTGTGGTTTTGATGTGCATTGTCCTGATCATTAGTGACATTGAACATCTTTTCAAGTGTCTGTTGACCATCTATATGTCTTCTTTAAGGAAATGTCTGTTTTTTCTGTTCATTTTGTTGTTGTTGTTGTTTTTTTTTAATGTTTTATTTCTTAGGAGAGAGAGAGAGAGACAGCGTGAGCAGGGGAGGGTCAGAGAGAGAGAGGGAGTCACAGACTGAAACAGGCTCCAGGCTCTGAGCTGGCAGTCAGCACAGAGCCCAACGCGGGGCTCGAACCCACGAACTGCGAGATCATGACCTAAGCGAAAGTCGGACGCTTAACCGACTAAGCCACCCAGGCGCCCCTGTCTGTCCATTTTTAATTGGATTATTTGTGGTTTGGTGTTGAATTGTATAAGATCTTTATATATTTTTTAGATACTATCACCTTATGGAATATATCACTTGCAAATACTTCTCTAATTCAATATGTTGTCTTTTGGTTAAGTTGTTTTTTCCTTCACTGTAGTAATGTAGCTTTTTATTTTGACGGAGTCCCAATAGTTTGTTTTTGGTTTTATTTCTCTCACCTCAGGAGACAGATCTAGAAAAATGTTACTATGGCCAATGTCAGAAATCACTGCCTCTCTAGGCTGTCTTCTAGGATTTTCATGGTTTCAGGTCTCACATTTATGTCTTTAAACTTTTTCAAGTTTATTTTTGTATATAGTGTGAGAAAATGGTCCAGTTTTATTCTTTTGTATGTACCTGTCCAGTTTTCCCAACACCATTTGTTGAAAAGACTGTCTTTTTCCTGTTGCATATTTTTGCCACCTTTGTCAAAGATTAATTGGACACAGAATCATGAGTTTATTTCTGGGCTTTCTATTCTATTAATCTATGTTTCTATTTTTGTTCCAGTTCCTTACTGTTTTAATTAATACAGCTTTATAATAAATCTTGATATCTGAGATTCTGATCTCACTTGTATTCTTTTTTAAGAATGATTTGGCTATGGGACGCCTAGGTGGCTTAGCTGGTTAAGTNTCCGTGGTTCCATACAAATTTTAGGATCATTTGTTCCAGTTCTATGAAAAATGCTTTTGGTATCTTGATAGAGATTGCGTTAATTATGTAGATTGCTTTGGGTAGTATAAACATTTTAAACAATGTTTTTCCAATCCATGAGTATGAATATCTTTCCATTTGTTTGTGTCATCTTCAATTTCTTTCATCAGTGTTTTATAGTTTTGAGAGTACAGATCTTTCACCTCCTTGGTTGAGTGTATTCCTAAGTATTTCATTATTTTTGGTGCAATTGTAAATGGGATTGTTTCTGTAATTTCTCTCACTGGTACTTCACTATTAGTGTATAAAAATTAGTGTATAGAAATACACTATTAGTGTATAGAAAGGATTTCTGTACATTGATTTTGTATCCTACAAATTTTGTATCCTGCTGAATTCATTATCAGTTCATTTAGATTTTTGGTGGAGTCTTCTGGTTTTCTATCATGTCAACTGCATATCAACTGCAAATAGTAAGAATTTTACTTCTTCTTTATCAGTTTAGATGCCTTTTATTTCTTTTTGCTGTCTGATTACTGTAGCTAGGACTTCCAGGACTATGTTAAATAAAAGTGGTGAGAATAAGCATCCTTGTCTTCATCCTGACTGTAGAGGAAAAACTTTGTTTTTCCCCATTGAAGATGACATTAGCTCCCTCTAGATCTACCTTGTTGACGGTTTTATCATGAATGGATGTTGTACTTTGTCAGATACTTTTTCTGCATCTGTTGAAATGATCATATGGTTTTTATACTCTCTCTTATTGATGTGATGTATCACATCGATTGATTTGCAATTATTGAACCACACTTGCATCCTGGGAATAAATCCCACTTGATCATGGTGAATGATTTTTTTTAATGTATTGTTGGGTTTGTTTTGCTAGTATTTTGTTGAGGACTTTTTCCTCTATGTTCATCAGAGATATTGGACCATAGCTCTCTTTTTTTTGTCATGTCTTTATGTGGTTTTGGTATCAGGGTAATGTTGGCCTTGTAGGATAAATTTGGAAACTTTCCTTCCTCTTCAATTTTTGGAATAGTTTGAGAAGAATAGGTATTAACTTTTCTTTAAATGTTTGGTAAGTGGTACCTGGGTGGCTCAGTCAGACTTAAGCTCAGGTCATGATCTTGCAGTTCATGAGTTTGAGGCCCATGTCAAGCTCTGTGCTGACAACTCAGAACCTGGAACCTGATTCAGATTCTCTCTCTCTCTCTCTCTCTCCCTCTCTCTCTCTCTCCCTCTCAAAAATAAATAAACATTTAAAAATAATAATAAATAAATAAATGTTTGGTAGAATTCACCTGCAAAGCTGTCTGCTCCTAGACTTCTGTTTGTCAGGAGTTTTTTGATTACTGATTCCATTCATTGCTGGTTATCAGTATATTCAAGTTTTCTATTTCTTCTTCTTTCAGTTTTGGTAGTTTATATGTCTGTAGTAATTTATCCATTTCTTCTAAGTTGTCCACTTTGTTGGTATATAGTTTTTCATAATATTCTCTTATAATTGTGTATATTCCGCGGTGTTGGTTGTTATTTCTCCTCTCATTTGTGATTTTATTGATTTGCGTCTTCTTTCTTTTTTTCTTGGTAAGTCTGGCTAGAGGTTTATTAATTTTATTGATTTTTTTCAAAGAACCAGTTCCTGGTTTCACTGATCTGTTCTATTGAGTTTTGTTTAGTTTCTATTCTGTTTATTTCTGCTCTAATCTTTGTTACTTCTTTCATTGGTTTGGGATTTTGTTTGTTCTTTTTCTAGCTTCTTTAGGTGTAATGTTAAGGTTGTTTATTTGAGATTTTTCTTACTTCTTGATGTAGGTCTGTGTTGTTATAAACTTCCCTTTTAGAACTGCTTTTGCTGCGTCCCAAAGATTTTGGACTAATGTGCTTTCATTTTCATTTGTCTCCAGGTATTTTTTGATTTCCAATTTGATTTCTTGGGTGATCCATTCATTGTTCAGTAGCATGTTATGCTCCACATATTTCTGCCTTTTCTGGATTTTTTTCTTGTGGTTTATTTCTAGTTTCATAGTGTTGTGGTCAGAAAAGACACATGATTTTACTTCAATCTTTTTCAATTTATTGAGATTTGCTTGTGGCCTCATATGTGGTCTGTTCTGGAGAATATTCCCTATACGTTTGAAAAGAATGTGTGTTCTGCTCTTTTAACATGCTCTGAATATATCTGCTAGATCCATCTGCTCCAATGTGTCATTCAAAGCTACCATTTCCTTGTTGATTTTCTGTTTGGAGGATCTGTCCACTGATGTAAGTAGCGTGTTAAGGTCCCCTATTATTATTGTATTACTAGTGGTTACTTCTTTTATAGTTATTAGTTCTTTTATGTATTTGCGTGCTCTCATGATGGATACATAAATATTTACCATTGTCCCCTTTATGATTGCTTCTTTGTCTCTTGTTATGGTCTTTGTTTTAAAGTCTATTTTGTCTGTTGTATTACATCCCCAGCTTTTTTTTACGTTCCATTTGCATGACAAATGCTTTTCTCTCCCTTCACTTGCAATCTGCATGTGTCTTTAAATCTGAAATGAGTCTGCTGTAGGCAGCATGTAGATTGGCCATTCTGTCACCTTATGTCTTTTGATTGGACCATTTAGTACATTTACATTCAAGTAATTATTGATAAGAATATACTTATTACCATTTTGTTGCTTGTTTTATGATTGTTTTTGTAGTTTTTCTCTGTTCCTTTCTTGTTCTCTTCTCATTGTTTGATGGCTTTCTTTAGTGATATATTTGGGTTACTTTCTCTATTTTTTGCATATGTATTTACAGTTTTTGATTGGTGGTTATTATTAGGCTTATACGTAATGTCTTATACAGAGAGCAGTCTGTATTAAGTTGATGGTTGTTTAAGCTTGAACCAATTCTTTACTACTCTCCCCGCCATGTTTTAGGTATATGGTGTCACACTTAACATCCTTTTATTTTGTGAATCCCTTGGCTGATATCTATAGATATACTTAATTTTAATGCTTTTGTGCTTCTTACTTTTCTTACTATTATGATCTTTCCTTTCTGCTCAAAGAGACTCCTTTAACATTTCTTATAGGACTGGTATCATGGTGATGAATTCCTTTAACTTCTTTTTTTTTTTTTTTGGTCTGGGAAACTATCTGAATGCTAGCCTTGCTGGATAGACTATCTTGACTGCTGATTTTTTTATTTTCAGCATCTGACTGTATCATGCCATGCCCTTCCGGCCTGCAAAGGTTTTGCTGAAAAATTCCCTGATAGCCATACAGGATTTCTCTTGTATACAACTGTTTTCTTTTCTCTTCCTGCTTTAAAATTCTTTCTTTGTCACTACTTTTTCCCATTTTAATTACTAGATGTCTTGGTGAATGGACCTCCTTGGGGTGATTTTCTTGAGGGCTCTCTATGCCTCCTGAATCTGGATTTCTGTTTCCTTCCCCAGATTTGGAAAGTTTTCAGCTATTATTTCCCCAGGTGCCTTTTCTGCCTGGTCTTCTCTCTGCTCTGCTTCTGGGATACTTATAATGTAAAAGTTGTTATGCTGGGTGGTGCCACTAAGTTCCCTTAGTCTATTTTCATTTATTATTATTTTTTTGTCTCTCTCTTGTTCAGTTTGGTCACTTTCCTTTACTCTGTCCTCCAGGTCGATAACTGTTCTTTTGCTTCTTCTAGCCTACCTTTATTCCATCTAGTGTTATACCCAGATCGCAGTATCCTCACCGACCAGAGACCACCAGGGAGACAGAGTCACGCATGCAAAGGCAAAGGGCTTTATTACGGGCTTAAGCTTGGGCTCACAGACTTCACCAGCGTATGGGTCCATGCTGAGAGCCTCGAACAAGGGCAGAGTAGGGTTTTTATGGGGTTTGATACGGGGGAGTTACAGAAGTTGTGACATGGGAACAGTGATCCAGTCATAATTATTCAACATCATTGACAGCGGGTTTGACCATACACATTGTCTAGAGTATTCATTACTTTTGGCGGGATCCAATTACAACATTTAGAGTACCTTTAAATTCAACCAATCACAGAGCGAGCCTAGGGTCTTGTTCAGCAACTAACAGGTTAACTTTAACATTAGGTAACAGGGTCCTATCTATAGTTTCTATCTCCAGGCCTCTCCCTTAGTAATGTGGAGGGTGGTCGCTGGACTTTCCTGATTGGGTGTTGCAAGGGTGGTTTCTCCTGCCTTGGGCAATGTGTAACTGCCTGATAGTTTCAGGAAAGCTGAAACTCAGGCCTTCTAGTTCAGAGGGGAAACTTAAAGCCTGTCATGGAGTCAGTTTGGTTTAGATGTTTAGACTTGTGGCCTTACACTAGTGTATTTTTAATCTCAGTTATCGAGTTCTTTATCTCTGATGGGTTCTTTTTTTATGTTTCTATCTTTGTTGAGGATCTCACTGAGGTCCTCTACCCTTTACTTGTCTGGTGAATATACTTATGGCTGTTATGTTAATTCTCTATCAGGCATATTACTTATCTCAATTTTGTTTAGCTCTCTTGCTGTGATTTTGTCCTGTTCTTTCATTTGGGGCTATTTCCACTGTCTCCTCATTTTGTCTAACTCTCGTGTCTATTTCTGTATATTAGGTAGGTCAGCTATGTCTCCTGCCCTTGAAAGTAGTGGCCTTTTAAAGACGAGTCCTAGGGGGCGCCTGGGTGGCTTAGTCGGTTAAGCGTCCGACTTTCGCTCAGGTCATGATCTCGCGGTTCATGGGTTCGAGCCCCGCGTCAGGCTCTGTGCTGACTGCCAGCCCAGAGCCTGGAGCCTGTTTCAGAGTCTGTGTCTCCCTCTCTCTCTCTGACCCTCCCCTGCTCACGCTGTCTCTCTCTCTCTCCTAGAAATAAATAAAACATTTAAAAATAAAAAATAAAGACGAGTCCTAGGAAGGGAGGCAAACCATGAGAGACTCTTGAATGCTGAGAACAAACTGAGGGCTGATGGGGGTGGGGGAGAGGGGAAGCAGGGTGAGGGCATGGAGGAGGGCACTAGTTGGGATGAGCACTGGGTATTATATGGAAACAAACTATGAATGAATGAAGAAAGAAAGAGAGAGAGAGGGAGAGAGAAGGAAGGAAAGAAAGAAAGAGTCCTGTAGTGCCCCTGTGTTGCAACCAGAACCTGGCACTTCATGGGTGTCTCCTTTGTGTGTTGCATGTGCCATACTGTTATGGCTGAGCCATGTTCTCCTTTAATCCAGTTGTCTGTAATGGCTCTCTTTGCCTTTGTGGGCAGGTTTGGTCCCCATGTTGTTAGTGGGCCAGACTAGGGCCATCTTGGGCTTGAGTTGAGTCGTATCAGGTGTGCCAGAGATTCAGTAGTATCAAATTGCAAGGTACTTTCCCTGTGCCATCCCTTGAGAAGCTTTCATTGGTGAACAGGGCTTGAAGTCACACCAGATCCCTGCCCCGAACCCACTGCTGAGTCCAAACAAACAAGTGTGTGTGGTTATCTTCCCCTGTCCCTGGGCCAAGAATCACTTTGGAGTGTTCTGGCCCTGCCAAAGTTTGTTGCACACTGCCACGCTTGTGGCACCGCTTTGGATGTGCTCAAGTCAAGGGTATATTGGAGGGGGCAGGTCCTCAGGAGAGCACAACAGGGCAGCACTGGTCTGCTGTGGGAAGGGAGCTGCAGCTTCCCAGGAAAACTCCTGCCCGGGCTGGGATGCAGGGGACACTTCCACAGAAGAACACGAGGGCAGGATGTGTGGTGCTGGCAAGGTGGGAGGAGACCTGCAGCTGCCGGGGAAACTCCTATAGAGAAGGGGGCATTTCTGCAGAAGAATGCAGGGTGGGGCACACAGTTGTAGCAAGGTTTGCAGAGGTCTGTTGTGAGAGGAGACTTGGAGCCAAGGCCACGATGCAGAGGGCAACCTGCAGACGTGCAAGGAGGTGGGGCACACTGTTAGCAAGTTAGCTGGAGAGTGTGGGTGCAGCACTACTTCCGGCAGGTGGGCGTGTGTTTGTACTGGGGATGGGGAATGGGAAATGGTGCTTGGCAGCTCCTTTGCTCCTGTGGAAGTCTCCCAACAATCCCTGCCCCTCCAACACATGCTATGAGATTAGTAAACAAATCTCCCTCCCATATACCCCTGGTGTTTTTCAGACTGCCATTTCTATGCTGTATCTCTTTGGAGCTTTTGGTCTCTTTAAGGGTGGTGACTCAGTTTCCTATTGCAGTCCTGGCTCTCCCAGAGCCAAGCATGCTGAGTTTTTTTTTTTTTATTTCTAGGAGAGAGAGAGAGAGACAACGTGAGCAGGGGAGGGTCAGAGAGAGAGGGGGTCACAGACTGAAACAGGCTCCAGACTCTGAGCTGGCAGTCAGCACAGAGCCCGATGCGGGGCTCGAACCCACGAACCGAGAGATCATGACCTAAGCGAAAGTCGGATGCTTAACCGACTAAGCCACCCAGGCGCCCCTGAGTTTTAAAGTTCCAGGTATTAAGCCTGGATTAAGCAATACCAATTGCTGATCTTAAGCCCGACTGATTGTTGAACATCTCTGGTTTTCAAAGGCAAACGTTGTGGGCATTTGTCTTCCCCATGCCCATGCAGGATCCCCATGCCTAGGGTGCCTGGCTTGAGGATCTGCTCCTCTCCTCTCTCTATGTCCATTGTGTCTCTCTCTTCCTTAGACAGCCCTTCAGATCTATTTGGCTTTTAACCCCATCTCTGCTCTGCCTACCCTCTTCAGTGTGGCCTCTCTCCACATTATGTGTGGAGAGTTTGTTCTGGCAGTCCTCACGTCATTTTCTGGTTTAGTTACACTGACGTGTGTGCTATCTAGCTGTATCTGTGGGAAGAGGTGAGCTTAGGATCCTCTTACTCTACATCTTCCCACTTTCTCTCACCATGTTAGGGTTTTAATCCCAGAGATTATATTCAATTTCTTTTTTATTTTAAGTTTATATATTTATTTTTGAGAGAGAGACAGAACAAGAGGGGGAAGAGAAGAGAGAGAGAGGGAGAGAGAGAATCCTCTCAGGCAGGCTTTGGCCATCAACACAGAGTTCGACATGGGGCTCGAACCCATAGACAATGAGATCATGACCTGAGCTGAAACCAAGAGTCAGATGTTTAACCAGCTGAGCCACCCAGGTGCCCCTCAATTTCTAAAATCGAATAAATTTGAGTAACTAACTGATTTCACAGATAGGTATCAAAAATTATGCCAAAATAACTTACTATTTGTAAAGCAGTGTTTGCCAGGATGTAGAATCTCTGTTTTTAAAACACATACTATTTTAATTAAAATACTCTGTGGGCTCCAACATAGTTTCTTTTACTTTTAAGATCTTTGGGTCCCAGAAATTGTGGGACCTTTTCTGAGACATCTGGACTCTCAGAGATCAACATGAAGAAGTCAAATCAGAGAATAAATTCATCAGGGAAGGCTAGGGCACCCATGGGTGACAGTCTAATATCTGCCTGGATTGCTGTTATAAAGAGCCATCAGAAGCTAAATGTGGTTATTTGGGAGAAGGAGATGACTAAAAATGCTGTGTCAAAAGTCCAGAAAAAATAATTGATCTTTTGAGTTGGGAAAGTTCAAGATTCAGGATGTGGCCAGGGGATGGCCTCCACAAAAATGGCAAGTAGCAAAGGCAGGCATCCTTGGTCAGAAGAAGCTGATATACTATGAAGCTAATGCAGTTGAAGGGCTGAAGGGCTCTTCTTTGCACAGAAACCATCCAAAGCCTGGGCAGGTCCCCAGAACTATGTTCACATGCTCCTCTATTTTTGTAAAACTGTCCGAAGTTAGACATTTTTAAAGTAGTCTGTTAAGACCCTGTCTCTCTGCTCTGACTTCCCCACCACTTTGCCTTTTATCTGGTGATGTTAGATCAGCTGTGGCCACTTTGGGGATCTAGCTAAAGGGATATTTAGTGGTTACATTTAGCTCACATATGAAAGAGACTTGATATAGAATTTTCCCAAATTTGACAGCTACTAAAAATGTGCATAACATAACCAATAACAAGTTTTAAAACGATAGAAACTTTCCTACATTATCAATAAAAACAAAAATCAAAATTTCTGTGCTTCTAGTCAGAGCAGAGTAACTGGCTTCAGACTTACCGTGTCATAAAAACAACCATATAGCTGGACAAATATGTGACACAACTGTTTTCAGGAATGAGTCTACCATGAGGATTGTAATTCTTGAGAGAAGGAAAGCATAAGGGGTAAATCCCCCTTTTGTCCTGGCTTTCTATCAGAGAGCATTTCCCCCTCCTAAAGCGGGGAGTTGAGTCTCTAGCAGACAGCAATGGTCTTGTTGAGCTGAAGAGACAGACTGGAGAGTAGGGTACTAAAGGTGGGTAGACTTTGCCGAGTAGGACACCAGAAGGGACGGAGGTAGGAGAGGCAGGTGTGGCGTCCCCATAGATCCTTGGAGGGGGTTTGGCTGCACGTGTGCAGAACAAAATTCTGCACTAATGGCAAATAGTGGCTCTGGGGTGAAAAACTGAACTGAAAGGTCAGAATATTGTACAGTGGTGGGAAATGTTGAGTTCTCACCCAAACAGCGTTGACAGACTTTGCTAAGCCTCAAGGTCATTCAGTTGAGACCTAAAAAAGCTACATGTAAGAGCCATGCTATAGGACAAAGAACAAAATACTCAAGAAGAATAAAGCATACAATAATGTCAGGCCCTAATCAATATGCGCATTAAACAAAAAAGTTTCAAAGTGAAGAAGCAGTGTATCTCAGTAGATTGGCAAAGCACAGAGACGTGACGTCAGTGTCAAGAAAGTCAGGGTTCAGCTACCAGCAGAATAGGGTTTAGGAGAGGCTCTGACCTTGAGAAAAGCCTGAGAGAGAGAGCATGCTAGCATTCCGGGATCTGGGGAACATGACATCAAAACAGGACCCCAATTAAGAGAACTTGGGCACATGCAAGGAACAGACCAACAGCTAGAGGGAAACTTGTGGAGATAGAATGATGTTGTACCTCCTATCTCCAAGCAGAGTTGGTTGTAGGAATTATGGGCAAGACAAACACTGCAGATTGGAAGCTAAGTGGTCCCAAAGACAAGGATCTAAATGTTGGGGGAAGATGGGGAAATCATACAATCGATGAAGGGAGAAAGCTTGGTGACTATAATAAGGTCTGGGTTTGGAGGAGACAACAATGGCTGTCTCCAGACGGAAGAGGCCTAAATAGCATGAATGGAGAAGAGGCACAGTGTAAGCCCAGGTGGGCAGAGGCTGTGAGATCCTCAGATCAGAGAGGACAGGCTGAACTAGGAAGGCAGCTTGCCTCCAGTGCAAAATTGCCTTCGGGGAACCATCCTGAGTTTTCTTTCTGCTGTTTTGAATGCACAGTCCGATTCCTAATTAGGACCATGTGTCACTCACAGACCAGGATAACAGTGACCATTATATGCTTCTAAAATTACCAGCAAGTGTGTATGTGAAAGAATAGAGTTGCATTCCCGAAATGACATTGACACTCGCTAGACTGACATTGTTAATACAGATCAAAGAACTAATTAACAATCAAAGGGAATTTTTTTGCCACCCAGAGCAGTCTAAAGCTGACTGCATCCGAACACCTTGGCAGTCCTAGGAAATCAATCATTAGGAATCTGCCCTGGATCCTTTAGGCCTGAAAGAGCCTTCCCAGTGATAATTATAAGAAACTGACTGGGCTGAACAACAAAGGAAAGAATGAGCCAATTTTGGTAGCTGGAATTTAAGAAATACGGGGCTTGCTGGTTCCTTTCTGTGGCAACAGAGGGTTTTTGTTTTTATTTCTGCAAAACCTGGAGAGAAATGAAAAGCAGAAATAAGAGACAAAACTATTGTAAAGGAACAGATATTATGGACAACTACAGATGAAATGATTGTGTATGTTAAAAACACAAGTAAATGAACTTTCTAAGCTCTTCATCACAATGGCTAGATACAAAAATGCATACAAAAATCAATACCTTTCTAATGTTAATGCTTTTATTTCTACCAACTGCCCCCACTCACTGCCTACTCTAGAATTTTATGCCCAGGTTTTTATTATTACATTTTAATAATTTATATTATTAATCTTTCCTTTAAAATTTGCTTTGAAATTTATTTTGATTATGGTTGTAATCATTATAATTACTTGCGTTATTCACTGGACTGATTTTACTACTCCCTGCCAGTGCTCCTACGATATAATTTCACCATTCTCTGTGGCTTTTTATTTGGATTCATCTTTTTGTCAGTTAGAGAATATCTCTGAGCAGTACCGTCAGGGATGGAACTTGCGTACTACAGCTCATGATTTGTGCATATTATACGACGTCTTTTTGTTGTCACTGCGCGCAGGAAAGGCAATTTCCCTGCATGTGGGATCTTTAGTCACAATATTGTCATTGTCTCCCTCACCACTTTAAATATTGCTTCCAGCATTGCCATCTAACAGTAGGGACATCCTAGATCCACTTAATATTTTTCACCACAAATAATCTGATTTTTCCTACTTGGATGTTTGTAAGATATTTTTCTTCATCCTTTGAAACTCTGACCTCTCAGCAGGACGCACCTAAGTATTGGCTTCATTTCATTAACGCTGCCTGCTTCTCAGGGAGACTCTTCATTCTGCAAACTCAGCACTTTTCTTTTAGGAAAGAAAACTTCTAGGAAGTTTTCTACAGTCGCAACTTTGATTGTTGATTTTTTTTTTTTACCATGGAGGCTGCTATCTCGTACGTTTATCTGCGATGTCGGTTCTCCTGAATCTTTCACGTGCCTTCTTTGCTGTCATCATCTTCATATTTTAATTCTTTCATTCTGTATCCTGGAGCAGTTTCTCAAATGTGTGTCTCACATCATTCATACCCTTCTCTGTGGTGTCCGTTTTTATCTGGATTATAGTCAATGCACCTTTTGCTTCTCATATGGCAGTTTTTACTATCATTTTAATATTTTTTAAATTTTTTAATGGTTTATTTATTTCTGAGAGAGAGAGACAGTGTGAGCAGGGGAGGGTCAGAGAGAGAGAGAGAGAGACAGAATCTGAAACAGGCCCCAGGCTCTGAGCTAGTTGTCAGCACAGAGAACGATGCCAGCCTCGAACCCACGAACCGTGAGATCATGACCTGAGCAGACGTCAGACGCTTAACCGACTAAGCCACCCAGGCGCCCCCATTTTAATATTTAATTACCTTGTCTGGCTCTGTTTTCATCTTGGCCTCTTGCCTTATTTCTTCTATGTTCTTTTTGTTTCATAGCCTTCACATTTTGGATTATTGAAATTATGAAACAATAGATTTAAAATTTACCTCCATGTACTACAATGTTTTATTGTCATATTTGCACAGTCACCTTAAATGTTCCTTTCCTTTTGTGCCACAAGAGCTGTTCACAAATCTCTTGCTGTATGTATTACTTTCCCATAGACTCATCTTTGAAATCAGATATTTGCCCACAGTGGGGGAGGAGCCAGAAGTCTTCATGATTCCCTTCTATTCACCTGTGTGCTCTTAAAGCCTCCATCTCAGGTGTTAAGCTGGAAACCCCAGCTGATCTGCACATCTCCTTGCAGCATCCTAGCACTTAACAATCACTTATCTAGTGTCTCTGCTAGACCAAGGAGGGGGCTATCATTCCTGTACCTGGTCAGCCAGATGTGTAGACGGACACATATTCCTGCACAATCAGTGGCGGAAAAAACCCAGAGCTAACAAAGAGCAACCTGCCCGTGGCCGCCCTTTCTAACCAACACCATCAGTCTCAGAATGAAGAACATCATTTACACTTCTTTTTTGCCCCAACCAATGTTAAAGTATTAGGAATTTTAGACCCTCAATGGATATAAAAAGAGAAGCTCACTGGAAAGATTGATGTAATAGTAAGGTGGCCCCAGCTACTGCTGACATTTGGTTGACTATGATCTTATATCTTTGTGATAGATGCATTCAATGAGGAGAATGGAAATCACTCATGCTTTGTCTGACTATATTGTGCCCTAGTGCCCATGATGCTAATATAACAGGAAATCTTTCCTGGTATCTGGTAGAGAATTAGTCGCATACCCCTAATTCTGCATGTTGTTACAAATGCATATGTTTCTGTGGCTGCAGCAATATTTAATTGGAATTTGTGACTATATTTAATAAAAATTAATTTGTACTTATTTGTATTTAATTAACACTCTAAGCCACTAAGAATGAGACATGCTCAAGACTTCTTCCTCCCTTAAATTCTTTTTCCTTCTTGCTCCATCCTGCACATGTTGGAAAGAAGAATGCTATTAATCTGACTGATCAGAATCAAAGAGAATGATCAGACTATCACTGCTAGTAGAAATAACTATATATTAAAAACTCTCATGCATGTATGGTTAAAGCCCCTTTCCTCCACTGCTGGGAAAGTAAGTTTTCCTAGAGCTTGCCCTGTCACCTTTCTCTTTCTTCTATCCTTCCACCAACTAGACAGAAGGTAGTGAGATGCAGGCTGCTTTGGACTGAGGAGGAGGTCTGTCAGCAGAAGCTGAAAAACCATGCTCTAGCCCAGTAGTAGAGGTACAAGATCGAATGGTAATTATATTTTTAATTTTTTGAGGGGCCTCCATACTGTTATCCACAGTGGCTTTATCAGTTTGCTTTCCCACAAAGAGTGCACAAGGTTTCCTTTACCTCCAAATCCTCACCAACACTTGCTATTTCTTGTCTTTCTGATTCTAGCCATTCTGACAGGTGTGAGGTGATATCTCACTGTGGGGGTGGGGGGGTTTGATTTGCATTTCCCTGATGATTATTTATGTTGGGCATCTTTTCACATGTCTGTTGGCCATTTGTATGTCTTCTTTGGAAAAATGTCCATTCAGGTCTACTGTCTGGAATTCTTTAACAGGACTATTTGGTTTTGGTTCTGTTTTTATTTTCTTTTGGTGTTGAGTTGTAAAGTTCTTTATATATTTCAAATACGAACAATTTACGGCATATATCATTTGCAAATATCTTCTCCCTTTCAGTAGATTGCCTTTTTGTTTTGTTGATTGTTTCCTTCATTGTGCAGAAGTTATTTATATTGGTATAGTCCTAATAGTTTATTTTTATTTTCATTTCCTTTCCCTGAAGAAACACATCTAGAGAATTGTTTCTACAGCTGATGTCAAAGAAATTATACCTATGTTTTCTTCTAGGAGTTTTATGGTTTCAGATTTCACATTTAGCTATTTAATGCATTTCATTTTTGTGTATGATGTAAGAAAATGGTCCAGTATGTAGCTGGGCAATTATTGCATGTCACTTTTGCATGTAGCTGGGAAGTTTTTTCAACACCATTTGTTGAAGAAACTGTCTTTTCCCCGCATTGTATATTCTTACCTCCTTTGTCATAGATTAATTGACTGTTTAATGGCTGGCTTATTTCTGGGCTCTCTATTCTTTTCCATAGATTTATGTGTCTATTTTTGTATCAGTACTATACTGTTTTGATTACTACAGCTTTGTAATATATCTTGAAATTTGGGGCTGGATGCCTCCACCTTTGCTCTTCATTCTCAAGATTGCTTTGACTATTCAGAATCTTTTGTAGTTACATACAAATTTCAGTATTATTTGTCCTATTTCTGTAAACTCAGATGATGATTTTTTTATTTTTTTAACGTCTATTCTTTTTTGAGAGAGAGAGAGCATGAGCTCGTGAGCAGGTGCAGGAGGGGCAGACAGAGAGGGAAACGCAGAATCTGAAGCTGGCTCCAGGCTCTGAGCTGTCAACATAGAACCTGATGCAGGGCTTGAACCAACAAACCATGAGATCAGGACCTGAGCCAAAGTTGGACACCCAACTGATTGAGCCACCCAGGTGCACCCAGATGACGATTTTTAATAAGCATAGCCTCTCCCACTCAAAACTCCAATTACATAATTATATATAACATATATGCATGCACACCCACCACCAATTAGAAATTATTAACAGAGTTATATACAATGCCCACATACAGTTTTAGGTCTGTCTAATATATACAAACATTAAGAATTTCTAATTGATTTCAGTTTACAAGCATCAAATTCCTTCTGCTTATTCAAAAAAGGTTTTCTATATCACTCTTTATTAGACATATAGAGTACAGACAAGAATAATAAGGCAGAAACAGTCCCTAGCATCATTGATTTAATTCCTTTTTCTTACTAGGCAAGCAAGGCTTTGGTTACACTTGCTTGCCTGTTTAACCTTGAAATAATTTAGAATTCTTCCCATGGAGAGAATCTTTAAAAGGACCACAATTTTGATCTCAGCTTGATTTCAAATGGATAATCAGTTCCTGTTTCTGCAAGCACTGGACCCCACTTCTTAGTTCCATACAGATTGTGATAGGTTCATACCCTGCAAAGCACAGGCCACACCTAACTTACATTAGGTGATCACCATGTCACTTTTCTCCTTTCCCTCCTGGATTTTCCTGACTCCCAGAGTCATGGATTTTTCCAAGCATCCTTCAGCTTCCCATTTCTCACTACAATTCATCACCTTATTGTTGGCTTACTATATCTTCCATGGTAGAATCGCCTCGTGTTTTCATTTCATAGAGTGGGTCTGCATGTTACTGACTAGAATTTTGGGGTTAGCAAAGTTGTCGAACTGTCACAGTTACACTTCATCACCCCTAAGCCTCTCATCGGTTAAAATATTGTGTTAGTTATTAAGTGTCCAAATGTTCAGTGAGTTTTTGTTCCTTGTGACTTTCTGCAGTCATTTACCACAGTGATTTAGGGTGAGGTTAGCCTAGGGTAGGTGTTTGTAGCAATAAAGCACTGTCCTAGAAGATTTGCTAGTTCCTTACCTGCTTATTCCTTTTCTCACACCGAGTGCTGAAATGTAATCCCCCTTTATCAGAACACTTGTTCTCCCATTTAGGATGAGCTAGTCTTTTACTGGGTGTGACAGATCCTGTGTGAACATTCCTTGTAGGCAGAGTTTCAGACAGCTATAATCTTAAAAGACTTCCCAAATACATTTCCAAGAAATCCATTGTTTCTGCTGTAACATTTGTACTTTTGAACTCTGCAGTGTTGATACATTCACAGTAAGTGACATAGTGTGAAATCTGTCTTTTCTGTGAAGACTGGAACACGCTATAATAATTCAAGAGTCATGTTTCGGGTCTACATGTATTATTACATTCTATGCTTTTTCCTTGTACCTGAAACCTGGTACACATTCCAGACCAAGAGAAAATGGAGTATGTTACTAGAGAGAGAAAGGTAAAAAGCTGTTAGATGCAGTCTGTGATCAGATAGATGTCCTGGATAATATTAGCCAAAAACAAATTGTGAATGCATGGTCTCTTATGCCTCCCTCTTTAGACTGTTTGTTGCCTTTTTGCCGCTTCAAAAAGAAGGCAGCCAACCCTAGGCTTCCCACTAAGCCTGTTTTCACCCAACACCCCAACACCTGACTTTACTGCCCCTTTCTCATACATGTTGTAATTAAAGGCTTGACCTTATCTCAACCTCATACTAGCAATTTTAAAAGCACTATGAAATTGGATCTGGTAAAATCTTTTTAATGAGTAAGAGGAATACTATCCACGTCTCACCCAACCAGCAAAGACTCATCCTCTGACTTTTTATCTGACTGCACTTTGTGGAATGGACCAGACTGACCCATGGCCCCAGGCATCATTGGATTTCAGGGGCAGTTAAGGAAAGTCAAAGAGTCCAACTAACCTGAAATGTCTGTTCTGATAAATTTCCTAAACTCCTTCCTCTTTCCATATTAAATAGGGAGTTTGTTACTTTATTTGGGTGGGTAGGAGGAAGAATAGTGTCAAATTACTTTCACCAGCTCCTTTGTGCAGCAGCACAAGGTCACTAGATAGTGAAAGGTTTAACTTTGTTTCCTTTTCATATTTTTAGATAGTGTGACTTGTATTTACAAAATACCAGAACAATGGATTAGAAAGTAAAAAACCAGATTATCATAAATTCTCTTCTTTTCACAAAGCTTTGAAAGAAGCACTTCCTTGATGGATACATGGAGGTTTGATTTGCAGTGGTTTAGACTTCAGGCAGTGTGGTGTGATAGCAAGACCTTTGTTACAAAAATGACTGCAGAGCCTGGGTTTCACATACCATTACACTGCCATCTAATAACTCGGTGACCTCATCATGACATTTCTCTGAACTCCAGATTTTCCTTTCTAAAATGAGATGTAGCTAACTGTCCTTTTGGATTCTTCATTTTTTGTTTTAATGAAAATATTTTTGTTCACTAGAGGAGAGGAAAGAGACAGAGCAACTGAAAATTATTTAGAGCTTAGATTGTACAGAAGTGCCTGATTTGGAAATTTATTTGGTTGAGGTTTCATTTTCTGTTTTAACTTTCTTTTAACTTTCTTTCTTTCTTTCTTGATAAAATGGGCCATTTGGATGAATTTTCTGTATGGTGTGTAATGAACAAACTGAGTCCAATCACCTGCTGTGTTTGTGGAAAAGCCTAATACTCTGAAAAATAACTGAACTGAACAATAAACACTCAACAGAATGCTCATAGAACCAGGAAAAGAAGTCTAAATATTGTTCATTTCGGTTTACCCACAAGACGAAATGTAATTTGACAATGAGTTAGCAAATTTTGGATAGCAGAAAAGGACATAGAAAGTAACTGTTAGATGATGTGAATAGTTAGCAAATGCACAAAAATGGCTAAGTGAAGCCTGGTTGGATAGGAATGAAAAGATAGAAATAGATAGCTTCAAGAGATCATGAATAGAAAGAGACTATAGATATTTATGTCTAATTAGTAAACACAAAAATGTATTTGTTTGTTTGTTTGTGTCATATCCTTGTATGATAAGCAGAATGATGGCCTCCTCATAGTCCATACCCTAATCTCTGGAAGCTGTGAATATGTAATGTTACATGGCAAAAGGGAACTTTGCAGCTATGATTAAATCAAGCATTTTGATGTGGGGAGATTATCCTGAATTGCACAGCTGCGTCTAATGTAATCACAAGAGTCCTTGTAAGAGGCAAATAGAAGAGTCACAGAGAAAATGTAATAATGGAAGCAGAGGTTCATAGCCAGAGAAAGATTTGAAGATAGCAACTACTAGCTTTGAAGATGGATGGATAGTGTAGTTATCTGTCTCCATTGTGGGCCAGCTGCAGAACTATGTCAGATTCCCTAGCCCGGTCTACCCTCCTTTCCTCTGCCAGAGACCCATGCTACTAAGGTTCCTGCAAACAGCATGCCAGGGACTGTCCTATTTCTGACATGTCCTGTGCAGGGGAGAAAAACAAAAAAGCAATATATTTTCTCTTTACTTGATGTAGTATCAAGGCTATGAACCTACAACTATTTTTGTCTGAAAAAAGGAGTACTTTTCAAAGAAAAGGAAATTCAGTCAAGCATTGACTATTCACTGTACTTGAACAAATAGAAGGTAAAATTACAAAGGCTCAAGTTTCCAGTAAGGAGCAGAAGGAACTCCCAGCCCAGGGAAATCTGCAACATGTGGTGGAAGGCCTAAAAGTAAAGCTCAATATTACATACTGCCTTGATACCTGATAAAATCAGAAGGGCCTTGAATGGTCTAATGAACCACAAAGTCCCTCCCAACTCCACTCCCTGAGTTAAGGTCCCCTAGCCAAACGGTTCTTCTTATCAAAGGAACCAGCACGATTCCTGGTCATCCCTGGGTAGGGAGTTTCAGTTTCCTGCCAACCTACAGAATGATTCAGACAAGCCGGTCACATCCTCCCAAAGGGACCAAGGAGCATCTCACCGTTTACTACTACACAGCTTGTTTACTCTGTGTGGCCCTTGATGGCATACCATATCTGCCCCCCACCGGACCATAGGAATGTGTGACTGCTAAACTACTGTCAAATTCCTTTGTCCAGTGTCAGGTGTCATGTGTAACCATCTCCATTACCCTGGGATGGGAATCTTTCCCTCACCAACAGCGTGAACAGGAGGCAATTAAAACATCTCAAGAAAGGGACCTCTTGAAAGCGTTTACTATTCTCACATATGTGAGTTTGGTTTTGTTATTTTATCCCCCTCAGACTAGAGTTCTTGGGATGATGTAGTTTCTTCTTATAAAATCTTCACAGTTGGATGTGGCTGAGTGGTGGGGCCACGTCAACAACTATGAACTCAGAGCTGCTCTCAGTTTGTTTCTCTCCAGCACACCAGACATACTCAGCAATATCCAGAACTGCCCATCTCTGTTTTCTCCCCCTAAAGCCTTTAAATACACAATAAAATATTGTCATTGTTTTCATCAGCATCCAAGTCCAAGTCAAGGATTTCTGGGAAGGTAGGACCGGAAGATGAAGATCTCTTGTATACTGATGGAAGAAAGTTGTTCCTGGCAAGTGTTTTCAAAAGTTCGTAAGCCCGAATCGAAATACCTTCAGGTGATCATTTGAATGGGCAGTCCATATTTTCCATCTGTTTCTTTATGTTTTGGTGCCTTTGCTATCATCCTTAAGGAAACAAGGGAATAAATTAAAAGGTGGTGTGGCAGGATGCAAGTTCCCTCCGGCAGCCGGCGTTTAACCATCATCTTGATTATGGGATAGAAACATAGCCTGTCAGTTGACAGACTAAATTTTCTAGGCTCTCTTGGTCCTGCGTGTGATGCTGTAGCTAAATATTAGACAAAGAGATGTAAAGAAAATGTTGCATCAAGGAAGTCTTTGTTTAAAAAGATACCATACCTTTCTTCCCTCCATTTTCCTACCTTCCTGCTGGCTGGAATGTGGCATGATGACTGGAGCTTGAGTCGCTGTTTTGAACTGTAGGGCACAATGCCGAGTATGACAGAGCATCAGAAGAGAAGGAACTGAGATTCCCAAACACTATCACGCCACCATACCAACCCTAAACTTTTCAACCAGTTTATATCAGTAAAGCCATGCTAAGTATTCAGTTAGGAAATTCTTTTATATGGCTTATGGGGACAAACTCCACCTAAAAATGTTGTTCAGCAACAGCAGAGGCAAGAAATGGAACCTATGAATCTTGCTAGTACCAACATGGGCAACACCTGGTGGTGTTGAGTAGACAAAGCTGGTAGAAGCAACAATGCAGTGGCATGTTCTTAGCCCACCTGCTATTGTGAAGGAGCCCAAGATTTGCCGCAGCAACTTGGCAGAGCAGCTGATAGCACTGTGGTGGCAGCATTGTCATGACTGGTTGAAATTCAGGCTCTCCTCACATACAGGCAGGGCAGCCAGGCGCCTTCCAAGTGCTAAAGGTCCAGGTACCAGGAATGTATTCACTATCCATTTAATGAAGAAGTCACTGAAATAGCGTAAGTGCTTCCCAAAATCAAATCATGGCTCGGACAGGAGAAACGTTTAGTCTGTGACATGACAGAAAAAAGATCCTGCTCTTAAATTTCTAAACAAATCAACATCTGATTTGAAAAGTATTAAATTGGACGAATGATTTATGTCACTAGGTAAATAGTTACATGGCTCTGGCCATATACATGGATGTTTAGCTAAGAGGATAAAAGGAACATGGCAGTTGTTACATGTTTCAAATGTCATCCCTGATCATTCTCAGATAGAAGCAAGTCTTATTAAGGTAGAATTTTGTAAGAAGAGGTGCTTTTCTACTTATCATACTCTAGACATCAAATTCCTGATGCCATCCAAGACCAACCCACTGATAACTTGCCTATCTATAAAAACAGCTGAGGGATAGTTTACTTTGGGACTTCATTTTTTTTTTTAGAAAAAAAGCAGTTATGATGAAATGACATCATTAAGTAAGAACAATAAAACATCTTCAATGAGAAAAGAACTGTAAAGATGTCCCAGTACACATAAAGTACAAACCATGGTGATCTAACATTAACTCACAATCCATCTTTAGTAGAAACTGGTGAAACCATCAGCCAGGTGTTGCTAAGGGAAATGTGTCTTTTCTACTTTACTTTACTTTACTTTACTTCCTAATTTTATTTCACCATAATGATTCACCGATCCTCTTTTTCCATGTTTCAAACTCTGAAAATTTTGGAGGTTGTTCAACTTCTTGTATCAAGAACTTGCATAATAATTACAGAGAATTCTATCTCCTCTCAATTGCTCTTTTCTCAGACTTAATTAAAATAAAATCTTCATCAACTATGTTTTTTTAAGATTTTTCTCTCTCTCAATTATGATCTTCATAATCGTTATCCCCAGTTACCAAAAGCAGTGGTTCTCAAATATTAATCTTTTGGCTCAGTGCATCAGAATCAAATGGAGAATTTGTTAAATATTCAGATTTCCAGGGCGCCTGGGTGGCTCAGTCGGTTAAGCGTCGGACTTCGGCTCAGGTCATGATCTCATGGCTCATGGGTTTGAGCCCCGCGTCAGGCTCTGTGCTGACAGCTAGCTCAGAGCCTGGAGCCTGCTTCCGATTCTGTGTCTCCCTCTCTCTCTAACCCTCTCCAGTTCACGCTGTCTCTCTCTCAGAAATAAATAAAACATTAAAAATATATATTCAGATTTCCATAAAATATTCTAGGTGAACCTACAAAACTGCCTTTTAGCAAGATCTCCAGCCCAAAAATCAAAGGCAAAGCATTATTTGAGAAATTACTAGTCAGAGAAAGGCTGCCCTTGCTACCCAGTGAGGCTGAAGCACTGCTCTGACTTTTTGCCACCCCTACCAAGTTCTTTAGGGTCTTCCCCTTACCACAACTATTGGGTGGGGAATAGGAAAGGGTTTGAAATCTCACTCTGAATTGTGTTAAATAGTGTACTTTCCAGATTCAAACATGGTATGAACTCAACATGGAAAAAAGTTCAATCCCTAAGAGGCACAAATTTTTATTACGTGTTTATTGCTCAAAAACCCTATCCCAGACCCCGTGTGGTTGTAGTCACCTTGGGTTTTACTGTATTGCACATTCATCCTCAGGTAACCAACCTAAATAACTCTGGGAGAGAACAATGAAGAATTATTAGGAAAACTGTAGAAAAACCAGATGAAAGCATGAAGAGTCAGGTCCAAGCACTGAAGAGGGCAGCAATCATCATACAGAAGCAAAATGAGAAGTTTTGGATTCCAACCAGAATTGAGCAGATATGAATCTGAAGTCAGAGGAGGATTCAGGTCAGGAATTCAAATTGTTCTACAAATTGGGGCTCATAAAACAGATGTCTGAAGTCAGCAGAGAGCTGGAAGGGATTAAGTCCATAGTTTTAGGGAAGTCTGGAGAAATCAATAGAATCTTGAAGGTCGCGGCAAGTTCAGAATCCAACAGCTTCGAGAATCTGAAGCAGTAGCATTCATGAGGAGAAACAGTAAAGAGGCTCTGAGCCTAAGACAGTAAGTGGCTTTCTCTGCTCATGTTATTCTCTCCTGCCTGTTGGATACGTATGGCCCTGAGACCACAGGTGTGTGATCACTGACAGGATGGTTAGAGACAGAAAGATGCCCTGTGTATCGGATTGAAGTAAGGGCAGAAGTGTGACAATTACTGGAAGCTCTTCAACATTAAAAGTGCCCAGCAGACAATTAATTCCTCCCTGTTTATTAATCCCTCCTCTGTACCGCACAATGTACGAAGGCAAGTCCTGGTCCCTGCCTGCTATATGTTTACAATATATAAAAGACCTGGGAATATCTTTCATCTTGAGGCTCTCAGACAGTTTAATTCTTCATTAGCTTTCATAAAGGCCAATTCAGTAGGTCAAACTGTTCTGTTATTGTAGCAATTAAAATATTCTAACCAATGAAAGGTTTTCAGCATCCACTTGAATAAGAAAATGTAAGTTCTTGGGGCGCCTGGGTGGCTCACCCGGTTAAGCGTCCGACTTTGGCTCAGGTCATGATATCACGGTTTGTGGGTTCGAGCCCCACATCAGACCCTCCTAGCTCAGAGCCTGGAGCCTCTTTCAGATTCTGTGTCTCCCTCTCTCTCTGACCCTCCCTTGCTCACACTGTCTCTCTCTGTCAGAAATAAATAAAACATTTAAAAAAAAATTTTAAAAAGAAAATGTAAGTTGTTAGTGGGAGTATGGGTGCTCAGCCTTCACCATAATGTAGGATAAAAAAATAAATACACTATGGCCCTTAACAAGTCATTTAATGTTTCTAGGCATCAGTGTCCTCCACTGTAAAATCTAAAGGATAGCATTTGCCCAGAATATTTCATGAGACTGTGATGAAGTCAAAATAACTTCACATATAACAAAACACTTGAGAAGAAAATCACTATCAATATCATTATTACGTATATTCATTATATTTCTTTGGACAGTATTTTATTTTAATTGGATATATCTATATGAGTATGTTATTGAAAATAATCATATTTCAATAACACAAAGAGAGCAAAACATTCATAAAATGGACAAAAAAGCTAATATAACTGTTAACAGTTAATAAGAAACTGTAATAAGAAAATATATAAATAAGAAAATCCTATACAAGAGCAGAAGAAAATATAATCAAAATTTAGCACTGTTTCTTACTATCATATGTATTTTCTTCTTCCTTTCGATTGCAGAAAAACATCAAATGAAATTAGAAGCAGTGCTTAATGAGATGCCAATTGATATTTACAACTAGGTACACGGTTGGTTCTGCTTCCGTGGGAAGAAAATTCCGGAATATATGGGGACACAGAGACAGTAGAGTAGTGCAAAGGAACATACCATTCCTGCCTTGATTTCTATTCACCCCAACAGAGGAATCGATTGAACTAGTAGAGACCTTGAGAAGAACCTCTAGTTTTCCTATCCAGATGATTCTGAGAGGCTTAGAACTAAAGAAGGCTGAACACCTTTGTTTATTTCAATAAGAAATAGTCAAGTGCACATCTCCATACCTTCTTACCTTACCTTACTTCTTACCTCTCCAACCCAAGTAAAGACCAATAAGTAGCGTATGAGCAAGTGAAAATCAAAAGAGGTACCTGAAAATTTATGACAGTGCCTAGAGTGTAGCTCGCATGGTCTACATACCCAGACCTGTTCTCAGTGCTCTCACAACAGAAATGTAGCTCGCGTGTGGGAAAAGAAAAACTACCCCTATCAACCCTTGTTGATAGTTGATAGTTGAAAGTTGAAAAACTATCAACCCTTATCCCTTTAAAAACTACTTGCTGAACATGTTGCTCTACAGAGTATCTCAGAATGATAATTATTTGTGATATAGTCAGTAGATTGATGCCTAATTAATAATTCCTTATATCGAATTCTTTCTGTTGGAATGACTGGTATGATTTCTGTATCCTGATCAGACCCTGACTGATACAAATTTAGATGGTATATAAGCCATAAGGGTGGAAGATATCACCAAAAGAGTGAATATAAATAAGGAAGGCAGGAGTTTGAAGAAGTGAGCCCTGGAGCACTCTAACTAATTTAGAGGTTTCAGGGAATAAGAAGAAAACAGCAAAAAAAAGACAGACAAAAAATTTAGCAACTAGTGAAGTAGAGGAGAAATTACATGATGTGATACTCTGGAAGACAAGTAAAAATAGTCTTTCAAGAAAGAGAGTATGATCAATGTAGGCGAAGTGGCAGTCACCAGTAGCCTACCAGTGGTGGGAGAAAATGCTTGATTAGAACGTGTTTAAAAGGTATCAGAAATTACCTTGATGTCAGATAAGATTGAATTCAAGGGAGAACAAATAAATTATAATAATAAGGTACTTTGGGGGCACCTTGCTAGTTCAGTCAGAAGAGCACGCAACTCTTAATCTTGGGTTGTGAATTCAAGCCCCACATTGAATGTAAAGATTACTAAAAAAATAAATACTTAAAAAGTAGGGTGCTCTGCAACTATAAAACACACAAGTTATGTCAAAAGAATAACGGTTATTAATGTATTCACCAACTATGATGAATAGTTATTAATGTTATCCACCAACTAACATTTACCACCTATGATGAATAGTTATTAATGTTAAATCACAGAAGATACAAAGATCAACAGATCAATATTCAAAATAATGGGTTTCCATTTCCTTCTCTTAAATCATGGCAGATCAAATGGACAGAATACATTTTTTAAAACTAAATATCGTAAGTGGAAAATATGTGTAATTGATATAAATATAAAATTCTATAACTTGAGTATAAGCAATAGGCCTTCCTTAAGTGTTAATGCAACAGTCACAAAAGTTGATTATATACTCACCACTAAACAAACTTTAATAAATTCCAAAATTTAAAAGGAGTACAGGCAACTTCTCTGGTCATAACAAAACCAAGAACAGAAATCCCTCCAACTGGTGTGTTACATTAGTGCTTCTCTTCAGTATTTCTAGTATCTCTACTTTCTGTCATTCCAGGACACAATAGGGTTGTTTCCCTACACCTTTGAATTTAGATATGGTGATATGACTTGAATTAGCCAGTAAAATGTAAGCAGATATGTTTAAGGTGCAGTTCTCTATTTCTCTCCAACCTGTGCTGCAGTGACTGGCGACATTTCAGATAGCCCTGTGTCAGCAATAATTGAGCACAGTCCTCAACTGACCCTAATGAAAATCAAGTTAATGTTAATCTATCCTGTATTGACTGATACAAACACTTCAATCAAGAAAACCCAAATTGAAATTATAGAATATCTATTTAAAGAGATAATAAAAACACTGTATCAAACCCTATGAAAATATACCTTTTTAAAAGCTTTGCTTTAAGCAAACATAAAAATATACAAGGGCCCTCCTTCTAGAGCATTGACATTAATGTGACCCGTTTTCAAAACTTGCAGTCACTCTTCCTCCCTCTTCCAAAATTCATAATTTCAGGAAAGAAAACCCAATCAGCACAGCTTGGGTGAATTATATATCCAAACATGGGGGATTCAATGGCACAGCCATGGCCTCTTAGCCTTTTGATATACTCTATTGTGTTGTGAGGCCATTTCCAGAGAGGAAAAATTATTATTTTACTACATTTCACTGCTTGGCCACCTGCTTCCTACAATGACTCAGCTGTGTAGATCCTAGACTTGGTAAACAGTGACACCAAGATACAGTTGCTAGATGGAAGATTACTACATCATGTCCAGAAGTCTCCCACTGAGGAAGAACTTAACATAAGTTATAACTGTCAGGTGAACATGCTATCACTTGAATAAGAAAGTAAATAACGTATTTTGAAAAATGTATGCTCCATGCCAGTTTCTATCAGAATTGTCATGAATTCTGAATTGAGAATCTACAAATATATTAAGTTTTATAATAATGCTAGTTTTCTGTGTACATACCATACAAAGAGAAATAGTGTTTATAGAGAAAAATATGAGCAGAAGCAACATACATTTCTTTGAGTTAATAAGTTGAGGCATTTTGTTCCAACTTTTTTCGGCATGGTTGTTCATGTCCTGATTCCTAGAGCCACCACAAAGGTCTGGTGCAGGTTTTCCAGGCTCTTTTTCTTATCCTCTCCATCCAAACAGAGGATTTGCATCCAGCTTGACTCTTGCCTCTGATAGGACAAAAGTCAATTTAATTCAGCAAGGCTCACTCTTTAAGCAGCTTCCAGAAGTAGAATATGTACTCCGTAAGGAGTCCTAGACATCACTAAGGCCTCTTCAATGGCAAGAGCAATGAAAAAAAAAAGAGCATCCAGATGGCTATGCTGGAAGTCTTTTCTCTCTTCTGGATCTACCCAGGGATGGATTCTGATCAGATGAATGCTACTGGACTCCTTTCAATGCATTAAATGTAATTAGCTGTTAATTGTTATCGTTAAAGGACTCTGCTGAGTGGCTATCAGGGCACCATCTGGACAACTCATCACATTCACTGGGGAAACCCTGAAATCTCCATCCAAAAATGCATGTGTCACTCGAAGACATTTACAATACCTGTCAAAAACTTTTGTATCTAGTGAGAAACTTGTTTGCAAATGGTTGATATTAAGAACAGAAATGCTCTTTTGTGGGTTGAAATTTCACTTTATTTGCTCTTTAAAGCAATCCATTTTGAATGAGGATAAAGAGTGGTATGTTTTCTTATATTTTTAACAACACTATCTATATCACCTGGGCATTTGGTTGCAAACAAAAGAAAATGACACAGATAGTCTGAAGCAAAAAGAATTTATTGGAAGGGTATCAGAATACTGGAGGACCAGGCTTGTAAACTTGACAGGTACCAAGTGAGTTCTAGAGAACTATGCAGAAGAAAACTAGGGAAGGTCACACAACTTTAACAGTCTCACTGAATTGTGCCACCACTCTCTCAAGATTCAAAGTCCTATCAGATAACACCTGTTGGCCAAGCCTATGTCATAGCTTTACTGTCTGATTTTACTGGGATAAAATGAGAAAGGGGACCTACCTCCTTCAGTTCATACAGTAGAAGGTAACCACTGCCTTCAAGTAAGTTTCTCTGAATTAATTCAAGAATACAACTATGAAGCATGCTGGAAGCCAAACATCCCACAAATGGCAAAAATTTTACTTATTGTACCATAAATCAAACCCCAGTATGACAGCCAGAAAAAAAACTCTCTTCCAGTTGTATTTGGAAAATCGATCCTGACTCAATCATTAGCCAAGTCTAAATTCATATTGGGTTAAGAAAGTATTATGGGGAAACACTGGGAATTGTGGATTTATTCCTTACCTTTTGAGATCAATGTCATAAAAGGGAAAAAACATGCTGTTCTCCAAGATCGGCTACTGGTCTCAGTGACCCATTTTCATGACACATAATGTTATTTTAAAGGTTTCATTTATTTTTTTTCATTTATTCATGCCATATGCATCTGTTAAGTTTTTTATGTGTCCTTTTGTAAGGTGATGGTAGATGGACACAATATAGCAACTTAGTCTAATCGGGAAAATAAGATACATCTACCCCCCAAACAATTAGTGAATAGTATAATACAACTCATATGCTTTGATTAAAATCAATTAAAATTCTGAATATCCTAATGCTTTCTTAGTATCCAGTTCCCAACAAGTCTTTCTGGGCTAGGAAAATAGATATGGCAGAAAAGCTAATTTTATTTTCTACTTCCCATCTGCTTTGTAATAATATGCCAAAATGTTCCCATTTGCTCCTTTTACCCAAATTATCTAGGTACATTTTATCTATCTGATTCTATCTATCTATCTATCTATCTATCTATCTATCTATCATCAATCATCTGTCTGCTTCTCCTTTCTCATCCTGTTAACTCCAGTTCATCCTTCAAGATTCACTTCAGATGTGCCTTCTGTAAGAAGAATTTCTTGATCCATGCTCTATAGATTAGGTATCTTTAATCTGTGTTCTGGACATCCTGTTACATGTCTTCTTAATGCCACCATACCCTAATCCCCCAGAAAATTAATTCTCACCCCTGCCCCTCGACTTCACTTCACCCACTCCTTAAAAACAAAGAAGAATACCAATCAGTGTCAAGGACAAAATGGAGTTCTCAGGGACATACATGTAAACCAGTACACCATGGGTAACATTTACAGTTGGGGGTGGGGTGGTGGTGGATGGAAGGATTATAAAGAGAATTTGAGGAGAGAAAATGCTTGCCCATGGAGATTTGGCAGGGCCCAGAACTTCTAGACAAGTTAAATAGTGACCTCTCTGCAGAATCCAACATGTTTCCCTTCTTTAGCATGCCTAGCTCATTGGTTGTCAGCTGTGCTATGGCAACACCTGTGGCTCGGCATTATTATTGTATCTCTGCTTGTAATAGATTGGAGGGGTTCAGGCTATACACTCCCATGGTGAAATCAAAGTAGCCCTGAGGCTATTGTAACAGTCCTCCAAAGTACATGTATCAGTCAGAGTCATGTTTATCAGTGATTTAAATAGCGATTTAAGGGGCGCCTGAGTGGCTCAGTCGGCTGAGCGTCTGACTTCCGCTCAGGTCATGATCTCACGGTTCGTGGGTCCGAGCCCCATATCAGGCTCTGTGCGTAAAGCTTGTTCAGAGCCTGGAGCCTGTTTCGGATTCTGTGTCTCCTTCTCTCTCTGCCCCTCCCCAGTTCACATTCTGTCTCACTCTGTCTCTCAAAAATAAATAAATAGAGATTTAATATAAAGAATGAATAGGGAAAAAGGAATAAAAAATATGAAAAATAAATAGTGAGGTATTACAGAAATGGTAAATGCAACAAGCAAGTACGGCCCTAGGGAGCTAAGAACTTAGAAATTTGGGAGAAAGGTCCAAAAGAACTGGGCATTTATCTCTAAGAAAGGGGTGCCAGCTAGCACTGGTACCTCAGGAGTTTAGAAGAGGACTCGTGCAGAGCTGGGACTCAGACTTACAGGGAGGGACACAGCTGGCGAGTGTTAGCAATGTGGAAAGATTCAATGAGGCTGGTGCAGGAGATAGAAAACAGGAAATGAAACCTGGAGCCACCTGCTACTACTGGAAGGAATGGCTGCATTTAAAATGAAGTACCATTACTTGGGGAGGGGGGGGCGCCTGATGGGATCAGGAGACAAAAAAGGAGGAGCAGTCCCCTTTTCCATCCTAAGCCATTCCATTTCTCTCCAGTTCCCCATCTTAATAGTGCCCACTAGGAGCCAGCTGGCCAAGGGGAACTGGAGCCTGCCACATCCCGACCACCATATGACCAAGCCAAAGCTGGGAGATACACACTTCATAGTCAGTAGGGAAGGCCAGTAGGCAGGGAAGGACTCTACTGTTAAAGTTAGGTGTCAATTTCTCTCTTTTCTGGATTTCAGACTCTGTTAAGGTTAAGTGTTCAAGACTTCTATCTGAGGCCATTCCAAAGACACCGTCACAAGCCTCATACTTATACTTTTTATCAGACTCTGACATGAACCAACTTGTCTACCCATTAGAGGATGGCCCCTAAATTGTCTCTAAAGTGCCAACTTGTCCCTTCTTTGCATTGCTGATTTTTTTTAATTTCTAGGGACCGCCTGGGTGGTTCAGTCAGTTAAGCATTCAACTTGATTTCAGCTCAGGTCATGATCTCACGGTTCATGAGATCAAGCCTGCTTGGTCATGTCTGCACAGAGCTTGCTTGGGATTCTCTGTCTCCCTGTTTCTCTGCCCATGCATATTCATTCTCTCTCTCTCTCTCTCAAAAAAAATTTCTATACAGTGACTAATTTCTTGCTTCTTCTTTCAACACTGTAATTACTGGTCCATTAGAAAAACTTCTTAAAAATGCAAACTTCCCTTTAGTTCCCGGGAACAGGACTTTCTTTATCTTGTCTGCAGATGTAGGGACCCATTTCTACTCTGAAAACTTCTGACCTTCTACATACAGAAAGAATTACCGCGCTATACCTAGAATAATGAGTCAGTCTGATCTCTAGGCAGCAATGAGCTGTCAGTCATATTTTCTTTTTATCACATTTATCAACTTTTGTTCTTAAAAAGTGTTTGTAATCTCTGTATGCCCTTCTCTAAACACTATTAACCAATACCGACAAAAATGAAAGGTATGTTCTCCATGAGCCTCCTAGGCTATTCTCTAGCTGAGCACTGAGCACAATTTTATCAGTAAAAAAATGATGAGTGGGTTATTATTCATACCTAAGCATGACGTTGAGTTAAAATCAACACTACATGACTCTCGTTTAAAACTCTTCTGACAGTTCTACCCTGTAGCTTGGCCTTAAGCCTGTCTTGTCTTTATGGGCTCTCAGATTTGTTCAGGGATCTCCAACAACAGCAGCCCTCAGTACCTGTAGCTTAATGGCTCACGATGGAGGAAACATTCTTTCCTGCCTTTGAATCTACTAAAGTAATTTCTCCCCCTCTGATTTTACAGCAAGTGTCCAAGTGGTTAGTCAAGCATATCTGCAATGAAAGGAAAATAGCTCAGGGGAAGTAACATGAACTGCTTAGAATAAAGCAAACAACATAGGAAAGGTCCTACATGGTTTATTCTCTCTCAACTTTTGGAAAACATCTTTCACGCACTTCCCCTCAAAAATTAAGGAATGTAAAATCATTCTTCAATTCAACAAATAAACTTTTACAAAGACAGCCTTAGCACTGTTGGAAACATTAGACCAGAGTCTTAAAATTCAAGGATTTTTTACAGCCTAGTATGAATAACATTTTTTTTCACTCAGCATGTAGTGTAACCATGGAGCATGGGAGTCTATATCCCTTCCTCTTGATTCTGTGTGCACTCTGTGATTACTTTAATGAATGGAATACTGCAGAATGTACCTGTTTCTCACCCAAGACTTATGAAACTGACAGAACGCTCACTCTTTTTTAAATATAATTTACATATAACAAAGCATAAGTTTAAAGTGTACAACATGTTGATTTGATACTTGGTTATATTACAATATGATTACCACCATAGCATTAGCTAACATCTCTATCACATCCCTTAGTGATTACTTCTTTGCAGTGAGAATGTTTAACAGTCAACAGGTACCCACTATCCAGGGTTCTGTTGCCTCACAAGAGATAACCTTCTTAGGACATTTTGAGGTTTTTAGTCAACACATTAGTAACCCCCTTTATTTTTACCCCCAGCACACACATATTTCCCACCTTTGAGTAATGTATACTCTGAAAGAGGGAAAAACATTGATATACAAAAGAACATGATAAGACATAAAATTCTAAGTTCCATGTCCTATGATTTACCTTGATGTGAGCAGTATCTCAGGAAGGAGGACTAGTGGCCATTGCCTCTTATTTCCCTCTCATCTTCCTTCTACTTCTCCCTCAGCTGTTGTGTCCTCCTCACTCATTCCCACCCCATCTCTATTTTTTATCTCAACAAATCCAGAATGAAAACTCTGGCCACAGAGAATAGAGCAGGAAAAGGAGTGTCAAATCACCCAAAATAATCATTCATCAGCCACAAAGTATGTTTTTTAGTTTGGGGTTTGATTTGGTTTTGCTTTGCTTTGCTTTGTTGTCTGTGTTCACAGCTCCTGGTACACTTCTTCAGCCCCCGCAATGAAATCCACCTATTAAAACTGCAGCCTTACTGATGCACTCCATGTCCCTCTTCCTGATTTGTTTTCCTCCATAGAACTTACTGCCAGATGCTATACTACATATTTACTTATATGACTTTTTGTCCTCCCTAATAGAATGTAAGTTCCAAGAGAAGAGGCATATTTGTCTGTTTTATGCACTAATATGTCTCTATCCCTTAGAAGAGAGCCAGGCCCATGGAAGATTCCCAATGAATATTTGTTAAATTATTACTGTTAAATTGGATAGGTTACCCTCAGAACATATCATTGTTGATGTTAGAAAAACGTACTCCAAAATCCAAAGGTCCTATTTTTTAATATTATCCTTTAAAACAGTCTACTCAGAAATAGAGGGTTTGTTTTTTATGTATCTTTGCAGCATCTATTTTTTAAAAAAAATCAGCAGTATAAAAATATTCTATGAATTAGTGTTAATAATATCCAATGCATAATTTCCTTCTTGTATTTTTCTCAGCCTTGACCTTGGTCAAGCCAAACTATTAATAACTTGCTAAGGAAGAAAACTTGGCTGCTTGCTAATGAAAATTTTTAATACTTAAACCATTTCAGTGAACACAATCTGGTCACCTTCTTCCATATGTAGTTTTTAACACTGGACTTATCTCCACTGGTTTTTTAAATAATTATTTATAAGTGTTAAGAACTTCTAAGCCATTTGTACAAATACATAGGTAACCACAATAAATATATATATATCACTTTGAACAAAAAGAAAACATTGACATAGTAACTTGAATGTTTGGATAAATGCTAGAAATAACTAAAATCTGTGTCTTGTCACTCTTCTGTGTCTTTATCCCCCATAACCCACATCTTAAGGATTTTTAACTCAATTTATATATTACTTCACACTTTGCAAAACTCATTCATGCACACCATCTTATTTAATTCCCACAGTAACAACGAAGTATTTTTATCAATTAGCTACTGCTGTGTAACAAACCATCACAAAAGCTGAGTTGCATAAATCATTTATGTGTGTTCATGATTTGGTGGCATAGGCTGCACAGTTTAGCTGAGATCAAAGGGGGCTCATTTATGCATCTACAATTACTGCAGGTCACCTTGACAGCTTTGATGACCTTAGCTGCGTTCTTTCACATACCATGGGCCTTAGCTGGTCAAAGTGGGCTGTCTTGACTAGTTCACATTGGTCATCTCCTAGTTTTGGCATGTTTTCATGATAAAGACAGCGGATCAAGAGAACAAGCAGTATACTTTTTGAAGCCTCAGATGTCATTATTTGCTACCGTATCGTTGGCCAAAGAAAGTCATATGCCTGACCCCAGAGTTACACTGTAAGGAAAAGATGTTGCTATAGAAATGCCATTAATTACGGCCATGAATGAATTCAACCTGCCACAAGAATGTGCTATTATTTTCATTATTTTATATATAAGGAAACCAAGACTTGAGGAGGTGAGATAATTGCCCAAGGGGAATCAACTATGTGAATGAGCCAGAAGCTCAGGTGTTCTGACTCCAACTCTGTTCTTTCCTCTAACATGTCTAACCTATTCATTTATACTCATAGAAGATGATTTGCTTTTCCTCTGGAAATATAGAACCATTTCAAATTACTATGATACTTCAGGTATTCCAAAAACAAAAGTTAGGATTCGATCAGATTATTTACCTCTTTGTTTAGCTAGATAAATGCAAATCCTGAGTTGTTCACACTGAGAGTAGTTCACCCTAATCTCCATTGTTTTTAATTATCAAATTATTATTGAACCTTTGATGTACATTGTTTGTCCCTCCAGCTATATTACTACCTTCTTCCAGATGGAAACTCCATGTTCTACATGTTCTATGTCTTTGTATTTCTCCTAGTGCCTGACACAGTGCTGATGCAGATAGTAGCTGAACCACTTGATTGATAAAGCTAAAAGACCATGAGGTCAGCTTAACAAAGTTCTCTGTTAAAGAAATTAAGATGAAAAGGAGAAATAAAAATTGACCTGGGAATGAATGAAAGGTAAGAGATCATTTCCAACTGTGCTTTCTTAAAAAAAGAAAAAAATACATTCATTTCTTATTCATTTCATTCCAGCTAATATATATACGAATATTTTCCTTATATTTATTTGCTCTGCCCTCAGAGTTGAAAATCAACTAGAGTGAACTGCCAAGAGCTAATTGGTGAACTAATTCTTTCATTCAGTGTAATAGCCATCACAAATGTTGGGTTCAATGAGGTAATCGCTTTTCCATTACAAAAATCGAATCCAGATTTTCTTCACTACACTCAGAGATAACTTGGTTAATGTCATTCGCTGTCCTCTATAGCTTTTTAATTCAATAACTTTATCAGACCTGGGAAAGGTAACTGTTCAAAGGAACGTATGGTTTTGCAAATATTTGTGTTTATGGATAAGTCAGGTTGCCCCCTTTCCCATGTCTGAGTTACCCTCCAGAAATGGAAGAAGGGAACAAAAAAGTAATGTAATAATTTTCTGTGAAAACTCTGAACATGCCATTCCCTTGTAGCAGTGTTTGAGTTTTAGAAGAAAGCACCAGATGATGCATGTTGTTAAGTTCCCATTGACAAGACTCTCTATAGAGAAAGGTAATGGAAAAACTCTACAGTGCTAAAATATATGGTCATCAACTTCCACATTTCAGTAAAAATTGAAATTCTTTTTTTAATGTCGAGTTGTCGATCTTCAGTTGGGAACAACTCAAAGCCACATCAAAGTATATTGGCACCTCAGAATCCTTGAAAAGGGGAGCTTATCTTCCTCATAAATAAGTCTCTCAAAAGGATCCAGTTCATAGTCAAGGCTAACTTCGCTATTAAAACAACAATTAAGTAGCTATAAATGTGAAGAATGCTTCACATCACCTTTAAATAGGTCTATACTTTTTGAAACACATTGCAGTAATGCCTGAGGATAATGCTGTTTCCTTCTGACTTAGAATGACATTGGCTGAATTGTTACAGATATGGAAACATTGATTGATAGTGACAGGCAAACCAAACTGCTATACAAAATGTGAGATAAGGGTGGATTCAATGGTAGATTATTTTTCAACAATAGGACAACATAGACAGTAGAATTTTGAGTTCAGAGTTAAACTCAATCAATGTCAGTTTCTGAAAATAAAAAACGTAACCACTATGACGGTTGATTTCATGTGTCAACTTGACTAGGCTAAGAGATGCCCAGATAGCTGGTAAAACATTGTCCCTGGGTACATCTGTGAAGGTGTTTCTGGAAAGATTCACGTTTGAATCAGTAGAGTGAGTAAGTAGATCTGCCCTCACCATTGTGGGCTGGCATCATCCAATCTACCGAGAAACCAAACAGAACAAAAGGCAGAGGAAAGGCAATTTTTTTTTTTTCTCGAACTGGGATGTCCATAGTCTCTTTCTCTTGGACATCAGAGCTCCTGGTCCTTGGCCTTTGGATTCTAGGATTGAATTATACCACTGGCTGTCGAGCTTGCAGATGGCAGACCATGGGACTCTTGGGTTTCCATAGCCCTGTGAACCAGTTCCCAGATTAAATCTCCTCGTTAATACCTGTATGTTTCCTATTGGTTCTGTTTCTCCGGAGAGCCCTGACTAATACAACCTTAAGAAGAATCCTTTCCTATGTGCAGATTGGCAATAAACAATTCATCCCTCTCTCCAATAATAGCATTTGCATAAAATGAGCCAGCAGGAGCAGCTACACTGTGGAATAACATGGGCAACAGCATGGCCCTAAGATGTTTTCCATCAAGACTCTTCATAAATTGTATTAACAAGCATTCATGTATATTAAAATCAGACAAGGCCTAAAGGAAACAAGATTTCCTCTAAGAATTTTTTTTAATGTGGAATAATGAAGTATATTTTTAAGGGACAGCAGTTCATTACCACCAGATATATTTCATGGTGACGATGACGAGGTTGAAAAAGATGCCAAAAATTTAGTGGAATAATGATTACAACCAACATGATTACAGCAGTTAATAAGCTATTTTAAGACTGGGTGTTATAAAAAATGGGTGCTGCAGCCTTATGTGCCACCAACAAGCCTTAGGAAAGTCATTTAAAGTGTCTTTATGATTTTCTGTCCAACACAGTTGGAGATTGGATTATATGATCCCTTCTACCATTGGGACTCACTGACCTTTCTGTCTCTGGATTTTGGGAAACCAAACAATGCACCTCATTATTACCTTTTCTAATTTTCATTATGCTTTAATTTATTCTCTATGATAATTTTCATAAGTTATTTAATACGAGGGCCTAATACCTCTTGTTTGATTCACAATGATGATGTGGTTGTTAACTCTCTAGCATTTATTTTAATTTCTTGGAAGAGAGCAATAGAAAAAGGACATTTTATACTCTAAATACTGTTCTGTAATGATTGTAATTTTTTATAAAGTCACAATTTTTATAAAGAAAAATTACCCTTATTAATAATGAAATATTAAAATATTTTTCAAATGGTATTTTATGGCTAAAGATTATGTAACAAAAGTTACAAAGTAGAGTGTTAGTGAATGATAACAATTAGTACAAGCCTAGTAGAATGAAATTTAATAGCCTGATCAAGAGTGAGGAAAATGTCAGTATTATATTTCAATGTTGACTATAGCATTCAAGTAGTTCAGTGCTACAGAAATAAGCAACTGAGGAGCTCAAAACATATTATTATATCATATTTTTAAAATGTATTGAGGGGTGCCTGAGGGTCTCAGTTGGTTAAGCATCCAACTTCAGCTCAGGTCATAATCTTGCTTTCCATGAGTTCAAGCCTCACATCAGGCTCTGTGCTGACAGCTCAGAGCCTGGAGCCCGCTTCTGATTCTGTCTCCCTCTCCCTCTGCCCCTCCCCTGCTTGCGCTCTCTCTCTCTCTCTCTCTCTCACTCTCTCTCTCTCTCAAAAATAAACAAACATTAGGGGTGCCTGGGTGGCTCAGTCGGTTAAGCGTCCGACTTCAGCTCAGGTCATGATCTCACGGTTCGTGGGTTCAGGCCCCACATCGGGTTCTGTGCAGCTCAGACAGCTCAGAACCTGGAGCCTGCTTCGGATTCTGTGTCTCCCTCTCTCTCTGCCCCTCCCCTGCTCATGCTGTCTCTCTCTCTCTCTCTCAGAAATAAATAAAACATTTAAAAAATTAAAAAATATAAACAAACATTAAAATACTGAGAAGACAAAATGGGAATCAAGGAGGACATCGTAAAATCAGCACTTTAGCTTGTGGATCTTAAAAGATGTTCCCAGGGATTTCAGATCCAGTAGCTCAGATTGTTTCAACTGTTCTATTCAAAACAAAAGTGACTATTCCTGAAGTCCAGTTCCAGAAATAGGAAGAAAAGGAAGAAACAAGAATAAATCAATACATGGAGAAGCATGTCTATTATTGCCTGAGTCTAAAGAAGTTAAGATATCAATTTATTAGCAGTAAAACTCATTTGATTACATCAAAAATAATGGCTTCTACCCTTATATTTTTGTTGTCATCATCATCATTGTTGTTGATGCCCAGGGGAGAGTTTGCCCAAAAATTATTGTAGCTGGTGGCAGGAAGGCAGGCCGCTGCGAGTAGCTCAGTGCTTGGGAACAAGATAGCAGGTGCTCGCCTCATCCACCAGGTGCCATCTCTGATTGAAGAACTAGCCCTGTAGGCACTTTTTAAGATTTCAAAAATGCATATCTTCTTCACCTGTGTTACTGTTTTATTTTCCCTTTCTCTATATATTCAGGAGCTAAGCCTTAAAACTAGCCATTTCTAGTTGCCATCCTGGTGCGGGACAGGAAAGGAAGGGAGTAGAGAGGACTTCTAGGAAGACTAGGGAGGCAGTTTGGCTTCACAGCCAGGTCCCGGGGAAGCACATACGCCAGGCACACAGTGGAGGATAACCCACCTTGCAAAGAAAAAAAAGGAGATACAGTCCAGATCTGAAAAGCAGAAACATTCAGCTGGAGAAAAGTTGGGGGAAAGGGATGTGCAGGGCAGTCCAGACAAGCTTAACAGTGACCGTAGCAATTTTAGAAATTGATTTGAGGTGAGTCCAGAACGTCAGTTTTCTGGAAAAGGGAAGTAGTTGCTTTTCTGCACAGGTTGACAACTCTATTATTTGCATGCATCTATATTAAAATCCTTACATTTCCGTGTTCCCTCCAGGGACTCCCCCATTGTATCACACACCTCTAGCACACTCTGGATTTCACCTCAGATGAAAACGTTCACAGTTTGAATTTACAAAGCAGTGATATTAATTCCCTCTAAGGCACCAACCACCTATAGAGAGGCAAGAAACTTCATAATGTTTTTAAATTTCTGAAGTCCATATAGCAAATATGGTATATATACATACATATGCATTTATATACATGTTTATGCATATGCGTATGCACACATATATATCCATGCGTAAATATACAGACACACATGCTGGAAAATGTTAAGGAAGTGACTGAGTCAAAAAGTTTGCTGTATTTTCCTAGGACACTGATCCTATTTCTTGGTAGAATGAAATCTAAAGCACTTCATACTTTAGGGAACTGAAAACTAGAGGGAAAGACTAGAAGCTCCATTTTAGGTAGTTTTCAAGGGAAAACAATTTAATTATGACCTAAATGTAGCACTAGCCACAAATATTGGAAAAGTAATACTGTCTAGGAATCTTGTTGCACAGTCAGGCATTGCTCACTTCGTGTAACAGCTTCTTGGATGTGGTTGATAAGCATATTCCAAGTTGAGAGAGAGGGGGGTGAGAAACCACAGTTATGAAAATAGAACCTACTAGAGCATGAAATGCTGTAAGACGGTATTCCCTGAGTTGGCCTTCCTAGTATGATTCACTTGGGAGTGGAAATCCCTAGATTAATCCAACATAAACTAGAAAGCCAACACTAATCTATGTGTAGTATTAAAAACCCACATCTCGTCCTTTTTTTTTTTCTCCCCACTGGCAACTCAGAAGAATTTCTTGCTACTAGATTAAATATCTTTACTTAGTGATAAGCACCAAAAAAGTTCATATTCTTAAAAACATCCAGTTTCCCATCAGGGAAATACAAATCAAAACTACAATGAGATACCACCTCACACCCATCAGAATGGCTAACATTAACAACTCAGGGAAAAACAGATGTTGGCAAGGATGCAGAGAAAGAGAATCTCTTTTGCACTGCCAGTGGGAATGCAAACTGGTGCAGCCACTTTGGAAAACAATATGGAGGCTCCTCAAAAAATTAAAAATAGAACTATCCTTTGACCCAGCAACTACAATACTAGGTATTTATCAAAGGGATACAGGTATGCTGTTTCGAAGGGACACATGTACCCCATGTTTATAGCAGCTCTATCAACAATAGCCAAAGTATGGAAAGAGCCCAAACGTCCATTGATGGATGAATGGATAAAGACAATGTGGTATATAGATACAATGGAATATTACTCAGCAATCAAAAAGAATGAAATCTTGCCATTTGCAACTATGTGGATGGAACTAGAGGGTATTATGCTAAGTGAAATTAGTTAGAGAAAGACAAATATCATATGACTTCACTTATATGAGGACTTTAAGATACAAAACAGATGAACATAAGGGAAGGGAAGCAAAAATAATATAAAAACAGGGATGGGGACAAAACAGAAGAGGCTCTTAAATATGAAGAAGAAACAGAGGGTTACTGGAGGGGTTATGGGAGGGAGATGGGCTAAATGGGTAAGGGGCATTAAGGAACCTACTCCCGAAATCATCGTTGCACTATATGCTAACTAACTTGGATATAAATTACCAAAAAATAAATTTTAAAAAAATCCAGTTTCCCTTAATTATATCATTTTTCGATATTCTTGTTAAATGTCACCTGTTCTTTTGCCGTTGTGTAACTTGTGCCCTGCGTCATTGTACTCAGCCTGCTCTGGGTCTCTTGAAATCCTGCGCCCTGGGGAGGAGTTGCAAGAAGGAGGCAGTGGGTACCTTTTCCTAATTCACCTAGAGGCCTCCTGGCACAAATGTCTTGTCTGCTCTGGCCTTTTACAATGACGCCTAACCCTCCATTGTCTCCCTTCTCTCTTCTCTTTTTTTCTTCCGCTTACAAAATCCTCTTCTTCTTTTCTAAGGCAAACCCTGTGGTTGTCACCAATTTTGGTGACCCCTTGTGACCCATTTTCTCAGGGTCTGACTTTACCCAGAAGTTTCTTATTTTGCTGTTGGCCATTATCACGATATATTTTAACCCCATTATTTTTGCTTCTGCTTCTGTGACACTGTGGCTTATTAGCTACAGCTCCTGCAGCAACGGGGCACAGAGCTGCCTGCAGCGAAGGCTGATACATGCAGCAAGCAAAAGACTGATTTCTCAGGGCAGGAAGTAGTACCAGGGACACCAGGCAAGGGTAATTGCAGGATCCACACTGGTGGGCATCTCCAGAAGCGCAACACTGCCTTCATGAGCGTCAGCGTCCTTAAGAGTGCAACACCCTCCAGGGACTTCCAGAAGTAGTGGCAAGGAGACTTAAAGTGAAATGCAAGCAAACCTTAAAATATAGATATGACCATATTGGAGATCTAGTTTGATCCAAAACACATAATTTGTTTTTGTAGCAAGTTTATATCTTTATATCTGAAATATCTCAGAAGTTTACATTCAAAATATTTACTTAGGCATTAACTTGTGTGACCAGTGTAGAAATGGGACTGTATAATTATATGTAGTGCTATATTATGGGACATCAAAGTTTAAAACATATAATATGGAAAATAGAAGGTAGACATTATAGCCTACAGAAAGAGAGGGACTCGTTACAAAATACAGTGATTGCATATTCAGGGGATGGAGACTGTAGGCCAGTAGATTCAATAGGTATCTATCCTCTAAGGGGTAAACTATCTTTATGGTCTTCATTTAGTCTCTCCTGAATTTAAGAGAAGCACTCCCTAAAATTAAACAAATCTATTTTCATCAAATGAGACTTCTGATTAAATGTTGTAGCCTTTGTCTATTGCCTACAGGGAAAGAAAATGCTGATCTGCTAACAAGAGTAATTCAATCCTAGCTACAGTTATATTTTTCATTACAAGTGAGTAAATTGATATTCTAGTTTATACATCTCTCTCTCTCTCTCTCTGTTGTAATGAAGCAATTTCCTAGAGTCTAATTGTCTCAGAGTTCTGACAAGATCAGATTTCTGGCCTTGCAAGGCTGAAGACTAGACCCTGGAATGGGATGAGTTAACCACTGGACCGAACCTCTGAATGGTTCTCCTAAGCTGCAGTCACAATCCCTGGTGGACGTCGCACGGCCACGAACCTGGGAAATCAATATACCTTGCTTACTGAATTGCATATGAATTTTATTTGTTTGCTTTCTTAATACTTTCATTTGGTATATTTACTAAAAGATGCTCACCACCTTAGCAGTTATGGGATATATGTAGTTTATACATAGTGAATAATTTAAATTTAATAACTTAATTTCAGAAAGAAGTCATTTTTACACATGCATAATTTAAGTTAAATGCCAGTATTTCTAAATGGTTTTAACGTTTTATTTTATTTTTTGAGAGACAGAGACAGAACATGAGTAGGGGAGGGACAGAGAGAGAAGGAGACACAGAATCAGAAGCAGGCTCCAGGCTCTGAGCTGTCCTCACAGGGCCCAAAATGGGTCTTGAATCCACAAAGGTGCGATCATGACCTGAGCTGAATTTAGTCAGACACTCAATTCAGCTATCCAGGCACCCCTAACGCCAGCATTTCTAAACCCGAGGGTGATATTTAATAACATAAAATAGGAAGGAATCTGAAACAGTATCTTTTACATCATATGCAAAACATTCTCTAGTACTCAACCTAGAAGCCAATATCATTAAATCAAAAGCTGTCACAGCCTATAAAGTCCTGTTAAACCACAAAAGAAGAGACAGAAACCATTCTAGACCAGAACGTAGCTTCAACAAGAATGTTTCAAAGCTTGTATCACAGGAAAATTAAGCTCCTCAATTTCTAATTAAGAAAGGTAAAGGGTTAAATAAAGAATTGATGAGGACTGCACTTAAAATTTTATAGTTGAGAAATTACATCTAAAGACTGGGAATTCCCTGAAATTCATACAATATTAAAGATCTAATATTCCACCTCACTCCTTTGCCACAAATAAATGCCTATTGCAATATTGTGATTTATGATAGAAATATGTGTTTAGTCTTTGTCCCTGTTTCTGGTACAAAACTCTGAAAGCCTTGGAATTTCCTAAGTGATTAGAGGGATAAAGATGTCTTTTGTTGTATTATTAAGGTGACTTTTGGAAAGCATCTAAGGCTGGAGGCCAGTTGCCAGGGGGACCCAACCAAATGGATCAGTCACCAATGGCTAGTGATTAGTCAGTCACGCCTATGTAAGAGGTCTCCATAAAAATACAAAAGGACTGACTTCAGAAATATTCTGGGTTGGTAACACATGGTGATTTGGAGAAATGGTGCTCTTCTAGAGGGCATGGAAGTCACACATCCTTTCCCCATACCTTGCCCTATACATCTCTTCCATCTGGATATTCCTGAATTATATCCTTTTATAATAAACTGGTGATCCAGTAAGTAAAATCTTTCTCTGAGCTCTGTGAGCCTATTAAATTAATCAAACCCATGCAAAGAGTCATGAAACCTCTAATTTGTAGCCAGTGGGTCAGACATACAGGTAACAACCTAGTTGCAGCTGGCATCTGAAGTGGATGTGAGAGGAAGAGAGTCTTGAGAGACTGAACCCTTAATCTGATGCTGTCTTCTGGGTAGATCGTGTCACAATTGAGTTAAATTGTAGGACACCCATCTGGTGTCTGAGAATTGTTTGTTGGTGTATAAAAGCCCCCACTGCCCACCCCTAAAGCGCGCACACACACACACACACACACACACACACACACACTTATTGGTATTGGTTTCAGGAACCCAAAGGCCTATGCTCAGGTAGATCAGTGTATCTTGTGTACAGGTCCTAAATAAGTGGGTGTGCCATATGTTTACACACTTACGATTTTCACATAGACCGTTAGACAAAATATCTAATATTCCTTTCTAACCACAAGGAATTTATCTCTCTATCTAAAAAACTTAAACTGTAAAAGCTTTTAGACAAATCTGCAGAATCATCTTTAGGTATAAAGCATAGCATATTATAGAAGAAGGGATGAATAAGAGACTACCACTGCCTTCTGGCTTTGTTTCAGTAAAGGGATCATACAATGTCCCTGTGTTCCCATATGTGAAATGAAAATAATCAAATCAAATGATGCAAGGTTCCTTCCACTTCTGACTATCCAAGATTCTCTAAAACACCAAAAGGGGGAGGTTTTGAAAAACAGTTGAAGAATAACCATAGTGCCCTGCAAAACAACAACATATTGGAAAAGAACATATTATGCAATTATGGCCTTAACATTCTCAATTGAGAGTTCTTCACAATTGTGATACAGTGTTTTCACTAAACATCTTCAAAATACCATCACTATCTCTCATAGCTTTATTTTTTATTGATTTGTTTATTCTGAGAGAATGCATGTGTGTGTGCTCATGCATGCGTGCACGTGCACATACAGGTGGGAGGCAGAGACAGTGGGAGAGAGAGAGAGAGGGAGGGCAAGAATCCCAAGCAGGTTCCGTGCTGTTACTCCGGAGCCCATCGCAGGGTTTGAACTCACAAACGGTGAGATCATGACCTGAGCTGAAATCAAATCAAGAGTCAGATAATTAACTGACTGAGACACCCAGGTGCCTGCTACTCTCATAAGTTTATTTTTTAACTCAAAAGTTTTATCTGAATGACACATGCCTTTTCTTAGTATCATTTCCTGGCTTTCTATATATATAAGTAATATGTTTATATTTTACTAACTTTGGAAAATACAGCAAAATAAAAATTATTTGCAATTCCTCCTATGATTCCTACAAAGATCAAAGACATTCACTAATAACGTCTTTTGGTCTTTATTTCTATAAAAGGAATAGAGAGTTGTTATTTAAAATTGGACATTCTGTAAATACCTTTATAACTAACATTTTCATGTAACAATATATCTTAAGCATTTAAATATGTTATTAAATGTTATTTTTAAACATAACTTTAATAATTGTACAATATTTCCTATGGGAAGACATTGAATCTGTTTTTGAATATTTCAATATCATAAATCATGCCTCAACAAAGATTTCTGTATATAAATCCTTTGGCAGATCTCTCTGGATATTCTAAGAATATATTCCTAGAGGAGAAATTACAAGTCAAAAAGTGCAAGCATGGGGGTGCTTGTGTGGCTCAGTCAATTAAGCATCCAACTCTTGATTCTGGCTCAGGTCACCATCTTGCGGTTCATGAGTTCAACCCCCATCTGGGCTTTGTGCTAGCAGCATGGAGCCTGCTTGGGATTCTCTCTCCCTCCTCCCTGCCTCTCTCTCTGCCCCTCCCTTGCTCATTCTCTCTCTCTCTCTCTCTCTCCCTTCCCCCCTCCCTCTCCCTCTCTCTCTCTCTCTCTCTCTCTCTCTTCCCCACCCCTCTCTCTTTCTCCTCCTCCCTCTCCCTCTCTCTCTCTCTCTTTCCCCCCCCTCTCTCTCTCTCTTTCACACACATACACACACACACACACACACACACACACACACACACACATAAATAACAGATTTTTTTAAGTGCAAGGCAGCTCTGGCATATTGCAACATTTCCCTCCAGAGTAGTCATAATTGCACCCTAGCCCAAACTAGGCATTCCCATGTTTCAAAGCATGCCGATTTCAAAATTTAAAACTGGTAACACGTTTCTATTTATTTTACTTTGGTTACTCTTGGAATTGAATATTTTTTCCATATTTTGTTGGCTAGCTTCCTTCTTGTGAATTATTTGCTCATGTTTTTGACCTAGTTCTCTACTGGGGTATTTCTATTTCTTGTATTGATTTCTATCACTGCTTTTTATATTAAAGATATTAAACTCCCTTTCACAAACTATCCAAGATACTTAACACCAGTTTGCCATTTGACCTTTAGTAGGCATATATATTTATTGTTCAGATATTTTTAGTAAAATCCATTATAATGCTTTTGTCTTTGATTTTATATTTGGAGAGTACTTTCCCACCCTAAAATTAGAAACCTATTCAATATCATTTTCTTCTGTATCTATAGTTTCATTCCTTTCTCTTATCTCTATTCATACTGAGTTTATTCTGATATGGAATCTGAGATAGAGAACTTACTTCATCTTATTTTCAAAGTCTTTATCAATTGTTAAAATAATATTTGTTTAGTGATCCTGTTGACTTGAAAAGCTAGTGATTCATCCATTCAACAGATGTTATTGGATTACTATTATGTTTACTTTTCTGCCACATTTTTTACATATTCTGTGATCTATACCTAGGCTTCATTTGGATCCATTGACCTATCTGATTATCTTTAGGCTAAAACCATACTTTTTAAATTATTATAGTTTTATATGTCACTTAAAGAATTTCTCTACAACTATTCTTATTATAAGTAGTCTTTAGCCATCACTTGATTTTAATTCTGGCCCAATGCTTATTAAGAATGTCTTTTTTTTTCCCATTTACCAAATAGATGATAGGTTTGGATTTGTATAGAGGATATATGAACTTTTATTAATTTCAAATTTTAGCACATTTTGATAAAAGCATATGGCCTTATATTTCCTGGTTTGGAGAGTTAATTGATGCTTTTTATAGCCTAATTTAAGAATATTTTGTACAGGGATACCTGAGTGGCTCAATCAGTTCAGTGTCTGACTTCGGCTCAGGCCATGCTCCTATGGTTCATGGGTTCAAACCCTGCATCAAGCTTTGCACTGACAGCACAGAGCCCATTTCAGATTCTCTGTCTCCTCTCTCTGCCCCTCCCCTACTCACACTTTCTCTCTCAACAATAAACATTAAAAAAATTGTTACGAATATTTTTGCATATGTTCTATGGAATTTTAAAAAGAAAGTATATTCTCTGTGGCACACAAAGTTTGCTAGCTGCCTATTAGAAATGCTTTTTCTTTAATAGTTTTCAAATAACTAAAAAGTTATTCCTTTTTCTTCAACAAATGATTACTGAACTCCAAAAGGCACTGGGTAAAAAATGAGCAGAAAGCTACATAGTTCTTATCTTCAAATATGAAACTTAGAAATGTTGATGTTTATCTGAATGATTTACATATTCCAGTTTGAACTTTGTTTCCTCTCCTCTCCACTCATGGGTTCTCATTAACTTTTTCTTCATGTCTGCCTTCAGGTAGAGTATCTCAGTTTTATCCAGCCATCACTGATGTGATTTTTTTCATATTGTTCATCTTGGTTTTCTTGTCAATAATTCATTTTAGGTTTTTTTATTTTGGGTTTTTTTTTATGTTTATTTGTTTTGGAGAAACCGAGTGTGAGTAGGGAAGGGGCAGAGAGAGAGACACAGAATCTGAAGCAGGCTCCAGGCTCTGTCAACACAGAGCCCCACGCAGGGCTCTAATCTATGAACCATGAGACCATGACCTGAGCTAAAGTCAGATGCTTAACTGACTGAGCCACCCAGGAGCCCCCTTTTTTTTTAATAATGTATTTTAGTTTTAAATCCCAGATTGGGGCGCCTGGGTGGCTTAGTCGGTTAAGCGTCCGACTTTCCCTTAGGTCATGATCTCGCGGTTCGTCGGTTCGAGCCCCGCGTCGGGCTCTGTGCTGACTGCCAGCTCAGAGCCTGGAGCCTGTTTCAGTCTGTGACTCCCTCTCTCTCTGACCCTCCCCTGCTCACGCTGTCCCTCTCTCTCTCTCCTAGAAATAAATAAAACATTTAAAAAAAAATCCCAGATAAACATTCGTTATTTCCTCAATCTCCATTTTTATCTAAATTTGTTGGGGCACCTGGGTGGCTCAGTCATTTAAGCGTCTGACTTCGGCTTAGGTCATGATCTCGCAGTTTGTGGGTTCCAGCCCTGCATTGGGCTCTGTGCTGACAGCCAGCTCAGAGCCTGGAGCCTGTTTTGGATTCTGTGTCTCCCTCTCTCTCTCTGACCCTCCCCTGCTCACGCTGTCTCTGTCTCTCAGAAATAAATAAAAAACATTTTTAAAAAGTTTAAACTTGTTTTCCATTTATGACTTCCTTTTTTTCTTGACCATATATTCTTGCATTGTATTGAAAACACCAAACAATCATCTGTGTCCCACAGAATGAAGTTGCAAGGAGCATATCTTTCATCTGAGTCTTTAGGGTGTTGTTCCCTTTCTATTGTTCTGCTTTATATGTTCAGTAGGTTTATATTTTTCTCTTTAGTCTTCAAATGAAGTAAGATTAAATTCAATTCTCGTCATTAGAGAAGGTTTGCATTTTGCCTTCAGCTTCCATCACTTTATTATTTACATGGCAGTTGAGTTCTGTTCTCAAAATCTACAGCTGGAAAGTAGAGCAGCAATTTTCAACCCAATTTTCTACAAAGTATATATTATAATAAATATATACAATTATATACAGGTATAATTATATATCTGATTTTTTTGTTTTTGTGTTATAAGAGCTCTCAGTGTATTTGGATATGAACTCCTTATCAGATATATAATATGTAACTATTTTCTCCCACTCTGTAGGTTGCTTTTTCACTCTACTGGTGTGTCCTGTGTTACACAAAAGTTTTTAAGATTGGCGTAGTCCCATTTGTCAACTTTTGCTTTTGCTGCCAGTGGTGACATTTTTAATAATAGCCCCAGACACTTAGTCAACAACAAATCTCCAAATGGCCAGATTAATGTGTTTGTTTAAAACATATGTTAGTAGAGCTACAAATCCTAAAGGGTCATTGTGAAAGGTTGTTATCTAAGCATTCTGTGTGAAGTTTCCAAATTTTCTCCATTCACAACACCCTTAGTGCCTTGTGAAATAATGGCACCGCCTCCACCACCACCAAGTCAAAAGAAACACCTAGGAGTTCTGTTTATTAAGTAGTTTGGTACTAATAGGGCCTAGAGCAAGTCTACTAGCAAGATGGTATCTGTGGACTATCACAACCACAGGAGTGACATCCCATCACCTTTGGCCTATTCCGTTTATTAGTGAGAGGCAGGTAACAGATCCACCCACAGTCAAGGGGCAGGGATCACACAAGCACATGAACACCAAAAGCTGGGGGTCACGGAGGCCGCCTTAAAGTCTGTCCACCACAATTGTTAATATGACAGTAAGTATACACTAAATTAGTATTAATGTTTGATATTCAGTGATTAGGTGTGCTAAAACAAAAACTTGGAAAATCCAAATTACGTCTACTATCTTAATGAGCGTTAGTTGCTACTGCATTTATTTCAGTGTCAATTTTGACAAAAACATAAGAGCAACTTACAGGCAATTTCAGAGTCTGAAAGTGCTGTTAGCAATAATTTGGTCCTACATCAGCACTTAGCAGTGATGACCGTGCCTCTCTTCTTGGAGGATTCATCTTATCTTCAGTTAATGACATGTCATAAGTATATTACCTGTTGGAAGGTGTTAAGCTGTAAATGGGAAAATTATACCAAGCAAGGTATACAGCTAGATAGATTTGTGAAAGGGAAGTATGGTATGGTTTCTAAAAGTTCTCCTATTTATTTATTCAGCAAATATTTATTGTTCATTTACAATATGCCAGATACTGTGCTAGTTATTAAAGTAACAAAGAGAATAGGTAGTTACAATAGATCTATCTCTGTATTCGTCCGTAACTATTTCCTTATGAACTTATCCTAGTCTACTGACTTACTTAAGGTCCAGATTTCTTACAAATTACATATTTATTAATGGTTTGGCAAGACCTTTATTACTCTCTAATCAGCCACATTTATTTTCTTTCCTTTTCATATTGATGAGCAATGGACTCATTATTGCCTTCATTTCAGAGTCATTAATTTTACACTCTTCATTTCTTGGAGTAATAGAATAGAATGACAGAAAGGAACTTCAAATGTCATTTTTATGTAAAAATCCATCTGATCCCTGAATCCTGTATACAACTTCTGGGCCTCCAGTATGTCCAGTTCATATTGAATACCTTCCATCATGGGCAACTCCCTCCCTCCAAAGGTAATCTATTGAGTGTATTTGCCCAGCAAATGTTCATATCAAACTACTTACCATCAGTACAATACCTACAATCGGTTTTATACTAAATGGTGTGTATACCATGGGGGAGGAAAACACACATGGCCCTTGCCCCTCAGGAGAAGACAGATAATAAGCAAGAGTGAAATAAGTGAATGCATAATGATAAGTAGTTATGGGTGTTTAAAAGGAATGAGACTGGTTCTATGACAGAGAATGGCAGAGGATTGTCAGAAAGGGATTCTCATAGGAAGTTAACAGTTAAGATCTAAGTTGGGATGATGAAAATACAACCCACAACTTCTCGGTAGGCTTCAGGAGCTGAAAGGGAGCCAGCATGACTCTGGGATGGCAGACAAAGAGGGAGAAGTGGCATGAGACAAGGCTAGAGAAGAAACTTCTCATTTTAAATTGAAATAAGTCTCCCTTTCATTCCTACTCATTAGTCCCCATTTTTCTCCCTCTGGCCCATTCAGAACAGATGGACCTGCTCTGCTTCTGAGAGAGCATTTACTTGAAACGTCTCTGTTGTACATCTGTGGCTTCCCTGCACCCGGAGAAGCCTCTCCATCAATCCACTCCTTCCTACGACTAAGAGGCCTCACTTTCAGAGCCCAGTCTGGGTTTCAAGGGATGTTCTTAGTGGTAAAAACACAAATATTACAAATTGCCTTCTAACCAAGTAGGAAATACCTCACTACTTCTCGCTTCATCCCCTAGTTTTGAGACTTTTAAAATATTCTCTTTAGACCTGGGGATTTCCCAACACTCTCCCTGCTAAACCTCCCCCCATTGTCCTAACTCCTGTAAGGAGCACCACCTTATCCCTGGCCTCCCAAACTCTCCTGATTCTGTATTCTCTCACACCCTTCTCTGCATCACTTCAGATCACCTCTTGTCTGTGACTCGCTGCTGCCCTCTTTTGGCCATAGTCGATGTGAGCTGATGACAAGCCCTCTGCACCACACATCCCCCTTGACACTGAAGACAGAAAAACTCCACCGTAAAGTAGGGCACCTATCCTGAGCACCTGAGCACCGGTACATACCAGTTCCTCAGACAAAAGGTACAAAACCCACAGGATATACTAGCCATGAATAAGGAAATATTTCACTAAGCCAAGTTTCTGGAGATACATCAGTAGGTCAGAAATTCCTTGTCCTTTAAAGAGTATGGCCTAATGAGGGATATAGCTATATATATAAATTGCCAATGATATATTTGGGCCAGTGTTATGATCAGGAAATTATCTAATGCTATAGGAGCATTTAAAGGAGGAATAGAACTATGATTTGGGGACAAAAGAGACTTCAGGTCTCAAATTATGATCTGAAAATGGGGGTGAAGGGTATTTCATATAGAACAAAGTTTAGCACATAGAACCCAATATGCTTGTCCACTCTGCAAAAAATCGGGTCACTCACGTAACACGTGTCATCAGTCCAGACCTTGGGTCACTTATTCTGCTTCAAGATCTACTCATCCATTAGAAGCTAGGGACATCTTTTGGACAAAGATGATTTCTAAGAAACTTAACAGTTAAACCCACCTACCTCAAACTCTGCTATCTCTATAAGCACTCAAAGAAAGCCTTCTATTTGCTATCTTTTACCATACCACCAGCCCAACATACCCTGCACAGCAGCCACCACTGCTCCCCTCTGCCCCAAACCTTTCCACTGTGTCCTCTACAATCCTAAGTCCTGAGTTATAAAATCTCAGGTTTTTATAAAATCTATCCACAGTCCTTTCACTGTTTGCTTCATCCCTCTCATGTCATTAAGTTACATGTTGTTTCAGCCATTTCAGCCCGCTGTCACACATTCCTATAGACTGGCTGGCTTGTAAAAACTAGAAATCTACTTCTCACTATTTTGGAGGGTAAGTCCAAAATCAAAGTGTAAATGATTCTCATGCAAGGACTGCTTCCTGATTCATAGACAATGTCTTGCCGTATGTTCACATGACAGAAGAAGTGAGGGAGCCCTCTGGTGTGTCCTTAATAAGGGCCCTAATTGCATTAATGAGAACTCCACCCTCATGACCTAATCACTGCCCAAAGAGCCCATCTAATACTGTCACATTGGGGATTAAATTTCAGCATTTGAATTCTAGGGAACCCAAACATTCAGCCTGTAAACACTCCCTTCAAAACCTTGTTTTTCCTGCAAACTTCTCAAAGGAAGGTTCCTCATTCTCTCCCATCTCCAACACTGTTCCTAACCCCCAAGAAGGGTGTGCCATCCTGTCATCCAGTGACACTCTTCCCTCCTAGTCACCAGCAGTAACATCATCTACTATCACCTTATCCTTCTCCTCCCTCATGGAAGAACTGGGCAGTAACTGTCTTCATCTCCACTCTGCCATTGTCCTGGAGAACTTCAGGATCCACATAGACGATAGAAGCTATAATGGATCCATCACTTACAAATGTGGTTTTCTTCTTACTCTCTGGCAACTCCATCTCAGTGTCATTGACAGGATCTTTTTCTTTGCATATCCCTGTAGTAGTAAACCACAGTATTGTCTCTTTTTTCTTCTCATTCCACACTCTTCCCCCTGGTAAATAAGTGCTAATAAATACCAAAGCTTTACCTCCATCCAAGTATTTCTCTTGAGCTCCAGAGACACATACCTATTAAAACAGGCGATATTTTTGATGGCCCACAGGTAGTGAAATTCAGTACATCCACAGATAAATTCCTTATCTTTTTCCCAAATGAGCTGCTTGTCCTCAGAATGACATGTAAGTGCTCAAGCCAGAAATATGGGTTTCATCTTTCGTTGTTCCCTCTTCAGTTCCCTTACCCACCCACCTCAAGACTACTTCTATACTTCCTTTCCATTGCCATTTTTCTCCTCCCAGGTCACCACTGTTCCTCAAGTAGATTGTCCTGGATCATCTCCTGCCATTCTGCCAGTCATTTCTTTATGCTGCATCCGCAGTGATTCTCTACATATACAAATCTGATTATACTATTCTCCTGATTTGAAACAAACAAACAAATAAATAGATAAAACACTTCAACAGAACCCTTCTGTTCTCAGGATAAAGTTCAGACTCCCCAGTTTAGAATAGCCTTCTCTTCTGATCTGACTCCCCATCACCTCCCCAGCCTCACCTTCCATTCTGCTAATATCCCTCACCCCCTGATGCCCCAACCATGCTGAAATACCTAAAATATCTAAAACCCTCTCGGAACAATTATACCTCTGCTTATATCTAAGACTAGAAGACTTCCTTATTAATTGTCTGAGAGTGGAAGACATGTTTCTAATGAAACCTATGTCAATGAATGCCCAGATTTGTGAATAAAGATAGCTGGTTACACAAAGATTTGGTTTCTACAGAGAATTCTGGTAAGTACTGAGGGGGCCACTGAAGAAAAGGGGGAAAAAACACCATTAACAAGAAAATTTTAGCTACACCAGGCTCCTTAAATTATGACAACGCTTACACATGATTGGCCCAGAATTTAGGCTGAAGTGAACCATCCCTAATGACTCAATTCCAAGGCTAATAGACCCAAGCAACTCCTGGAAGATGCTCTGCGTCCTCTCATTTTTAAATCTCCAGATGCTGGCACATAATCAATGCTTCACTATGTGCTGAAGATCCCTTGCAGGGATTGTAACCATGTAACCCAGATCCTCCAGAACAATTATAAGCTCAAATATTCCTCTCTGCAAACCACGGAAATGTTACATGAATTACAGTTTTTATGAAAATACTTATGGAGAGGATCAAGTAAGTAAGCGTTGCAATAAAATTATACATGTTAAAAGACAAAAAATGGAAAAATTTTGAGAGATCAGAAGTCAGGGAAGTACTGTGATATATCATGAAAATAATGCATACTAACCCATGTCACACATGTCTAGGTATATAATGCTAAATGTGTACACAAATAGATCACATAAAAATAAACCACATAAAGACAACATTCTGCACGGCAACATTCTGTCACTTTCCTGGTTGACACAATCTGAGTATTAGAATTGAAATGAAGAGCAAGAAGGCTTGCTGCCTTCTTATTTTCTTTCTTTCCTTTAATAATTCTTGGGATTTCATGACGAAATTCTATATTTTTTAATTTAAACTTTAGCTAGTTAACAAACAGTGCAATTTTGGCTTCACGGGTAGAATTCAGTGATCAGTCACTTACAACACCCAGTGCTTACCCCAACAAGGACCCTCCTTAGTACCCATCACCCATCTAGACCATCTCCCCACCTGCTTCCCTCCCTGAACCCACAGTTTGTTCTCTATCATTAAGTGTCTCTTGTGGTTTGTTTCCCTCTCTTCTATTCCCCCCCTTCCCATATGTTCTTCTGTTTTGTTTCTTAAATTCCGTACATGGGTCAAATAATACGGTATTTGTCTTTTTCTGATTGACTTATTTCACTTAGTATAATACATTCTAGCTCCATCCACATGATTGCAAATGGCAAGATTTCATTCTTTTTATGGTTGAGTAATATTCCATTGTGTATATATACCACATCTTCTTTATCTATTCATCAGTCGATGGACATTTGGGCTCTCTCCATATTTTGGCTATTATTGATAAGGCTGCTATGAACATTTGGGTGTATGTACCCCTTCAAATCTGTATTTTTGTATCCTTTGAGTATATACCTAACAGTGTATGGGGCGCCTGGGTGGCTTAGTCGGTTGAGCGTCCGACTTTCGCTTAGGTCATGATCTCACGGTTCGTGGGTTCGAGCCCCGCGTCGGGCTCTGTGCTGACTGCCAGCTCGGAGCCTGGAGCCTGTTTCAGAGTCTGTGACTCCCTCTCTCTCTGACCCTCCCCTGCTCACGCTGTCTCTCTCTCTCTCTCCTAGAAATAAATAAGAATATTTAAAAAAAAAAAACAGTGTAATTGCTCGATAATAGGGCAGTTCTATTTATAGTTTTTTGAGGAACCTCCATACTGTTCCCCAGAGTGGCGGTACCAGTTTGCATCGCCACCATTACTGCAAGAGAGTTCCCCTTCCCTGATGAAGTCCCAATAGTTCATGCTTGCTTTTGTTTGAAACCCTTGCCTTCAGCAATGTGTCTAGTAAGAAGTTGCTCTGACCGAGGACAAAGATGTTACTTTCTCTAGGATTTTGATGGCTTCCTGTCTCATATTTAGGTCTTTCAACCATTTTTTTAAATTTTTTTTATTTCTGAGAGAGAGAGAGAGAGAGAGCATGAGCAGGGGAGGGTCAGAGAGAGAGGGAGACACAGAATCTGAAACAGGCTCCAGGCTCTGAGTTAGCTGTCAGCACAGAGCCCGAAGAGAAGCTCGAACCCATGAACCGTGAGATCATGACCTGAGCTGAAGCCGGACACTTAACCAACTGAGCCACACAGGCGCCCCTCAACCATTTTGAATTTATTTTTGTGTATGGTGTAGAAAAGTGGTCCAATTTCATTCTTCTGCATGTAGCTGTCCAGTCTTCCCAACACCATTTGCTGAAGAGATTGTCTTTTTTCCACTGGATATTCTTTCCCACTTTATCAAAGATTAGTTGACCATATAGTTGTGTGTCCATTTCTGGGTTTTCTGTCCTGTTCCCTTGATCTACGCATCTGTTTTTGTGCCAGAACCATACTTTCTCGATGATTACAGCTTTGTAATATAGTTTGAAATCCAGAATCGTGATGCTTCCTGTTTTGTTTTTCTTTTCCAGGACTGGTTTGGCTATTCTGAGTCTTTTGTAGTTCCATACAAATTTTAGGTTTGTTCTTGCTCTGTGAAGAATGAAGAAATTATTTGAGAAAGCAGAAAAATCTGAGTTAATTATATATAAAAACAATATACATTTTACAATGGAGTTAAGTCCATTATAACAATTTGTAATCACTTTGACCACAGTTTTGACAAACTCTCATAAACTCATTTATTCACTCACTTAATACTGAGTGCCTCCTATGTGTCAGGTATTGTTATAGGTACTCAGGATATGACCCCAATGAATAAAACAGAGCGAGGTCCCTGCCTTCAAGAGACTTATATCTTAGCAGTAGAAAGACAGTGTCAATAAATGTGTAAATTAGTATGTTAAGAGATGATAAACTCTATGAAAAAAAAAGTGGAGGCCACAGGGATTGGGAACACCAGTGATGGATGTTGGGCGGCAGCTGTAATATTAACAGGGTGGCCGGGGAAGGCTTCATTTGGAAGCAAGATTTGAGCAACCTCTTAAAAAGGGTGAAAGAGGGAAATGTGTTCCCAGGCAGAGGGGGCAGCAGGACTGGGGGCCCCATGATGGGAGGACTTTCCACAGTGGTGATTTTACATTTATATTTGGATTATTTCCTTTTTTTTTTTTTTTAGTTTATTTATTTATTTTGAGAGAGACAGGGAGCGGGGGGAGAGAGACAAAATCCCAAGCAGGCTCTGCGCTGTCAGCACACAGCCCAGTGAGGAGCTCAATCTCATAAACTGCGAGATCATGACCTGAACCAAAATCAAGAGTCAGACCCTCAACAGACTGAATCACCCAGGCCCCCCCTATTTTTATTATTTTCACAGTTTCCTCCTTCATTATACTATAATCTACAAAAAGGCAAAGCCCCTATCTACTTTGTTCAATTTCTTTCCAGCATGTAGTCCAGGGCTGGCACAGAGTAGGTGCTCAAAAAATATTTGTTGAGGGTCGCCTGGGTGGCTTAGTCGGTTAAGCGTCCGACTTTCGCTTAAGTCATGATCTCGCGGTTCGTGGGTTCGGGCCCCGCGTCGGGCTCTGTGCTGACTGCCAGCTCAGAGCCTGGAGCCTGTTTCAGAGTCTGTCACTCCCTCTCTCTCTGACCCTTCCCTGCTCACGCTGTCTCTCTCTCTTTCCTAGAAATAAATAAGACATTTAAAAAAATTTTTTTTAAATATTTGTTGAGTTATTAAATAAATGAAGGGGATTGCCTTGTACATTTTACCTAGTGAACTGGAAAAACTCTTAACGTGGTTTGACTAAGACAACATTGTCTATTCTGTCCTACTCTGAATTTTGCTCTTTCACTCACTTTTCGCTGTTTCTGGTCTTACCCCATCACTGACCCAACCTAGTCTGTAATGGGATGATTGTTTCCTTGCATCCCATACCTGTTATTATTGCAGAAAATCATCAGCCTCGTTCTCTAGCTGATAACTTTAAGTGAGAGAATTCTTATGAACCTTCCAATACCTTCTAATAAATGTCTGCAACCAATTGCTTTTCTCCAGAGGAATTATTTCTGCTTTCGCTTACATAGCTGAACAGATCCTTTTTTCTGTGTCTTTATTTTCTGGCCTATGCTCTACAAAATCAGTATTCTGCTCTACTATGTGATGGACAGGGGGCTATCCCACTTCTTTTTGGCAGGAAGAGGATCTTCAGATTTGCCTCTGAGCTGAAGATGGGTAACACATCAAGAAATAAAGTCACCACTATTCTTCCTATTGAACTCGTTATTCAACATTTTCTTTGCATGAATTAGCTCTGGAATTTTGCTGTTTAACTTATTTGGGGGTCAATACCATAAAAGATATAAAGATGCATTAGACTGATTGAGCTGCATGAATTCCGCAGCACAGTTGGAAATCTGTGCATCTGTGGTTGAGAGAAAAACAAAATGACATTCTTATAGATCAAACTTGTATGAAATATGTTTGGAAATACTTCATTGTTTATTTTTACCATTCAAACAAAAACAAAGCAAATCAAACAAAACACACAAGGGAAGTGTCCAACAACAGATGAAAGGATAAAGAAATTGTGATGTATTTATAGATATATGAATACACATATATAACATACTATATAATGTATATATAATATACAATAGAATATTATTCAGTCTTGAAAAGGAAGGAGATCCTGCCACTTGCAGCAACATGGATGAACATGAAGGATATATACTAAGTGAAATAAGCCAGGCACAAAAACACAATAACTGAATGATCTCACTTATATGTGAAATATAAAAAAGTGAAATACATAAAAGCAGAGACTAGAATGGTGGTAAGGAGGTGTGGAGAGGTGGGAGAAATAGAGAGTTGGTCAAAGGGTACAAAATTGCAGTTTATAGGATGAATACAATCTGGTGCGCCTGGGTGACTCAGTCGGTTAAGCGTCTGACTTCAGCTCAGGTCATGATCTCACGGTTCATGAGTTCGAGCCCCGCGTCCTGTTCTGTGCTGACAGCTCAGAGCCTGGAGCCTGCTTCAGATTCTGTGTCTCCCTCTCTCTCTGACCCTCCCCTGCTCATGCTGTCTCTTTCTCTCTCTCTCAGAAATAAATTTAAAAAATTTAAAAAATTTTTTAAAAAGGATGAATACAATCTACAGTAACCTAAAGATCTAATATAGAACATGTTGATGATAGTTGATAATACTATATTGAATACTGGAAATTTGCTAAGAGAACAGATTTCAGATGCTCTTTTCACCAAAAAATAAATTAAAAAGGTACAGAACCTCCGTGAGAAGATATGTTAGTTAACTTGACTGTAGTAATCATTTCAATGTGTATATGTCTATCAAATAATCATGTTGTACACATCACGCATATTTAATTTTTATTAATGAAATTAAATACACAAAAGAAATCTTTTAGTACAATATTTAAAGAGGAATACTTCTCCTAAATGGACCATTTACTCATAACATTTGGTGTTATAATGGAAATAAAGTTTATAGAACACCTACTATGTTCTAAGATTAAATAATATACATGTAAAATGTGTCTGCTCATAATAGACACATAATGAATGTAAGATATTTTTCTCAGCCTGAGTTCACCTTTATGCTGCATTCATCCGTTAGCTAAGTACAGAATAATCCTGAACTTAACTTTATAGTAGAAGAATCTAATCTCACTTAATAAATTTAATCTAAGAAATACCAGTTATCCCTCAAATGTGTAATAGACAGAGATTCAACAAAAAGGTATCAAATAGAGCTTGTATCAAAGCAAGAGATACTTTTATATTGTAATGTTTACATTTATCAGTTTAACATTTTGATTAAGAGTATACTTTCTAGAGGCAGCCTCCATGAATTGACTATGTTCTGTTACTTATTAGCCATGTGTCCAGGAGCAAATTATCTAATCCTAAAGCCATAGTGTTTTCATCAATAAAATGAGGCTGAATTCCACATATAAGTGAAGTCATATGGTATTTGTCTTTCTTTGTCCAACTTATTTCACTTAGCATAATACCCTCTGGTCCATCCATGTTGTCACAAATGGCAAGATCTCATTTTTTTTATGGTTGATTAAATATTCCATTCTGTATTTATGCCACATCTTCTTTATCCATATCTATCAATGGATACTTGGGTTGCATAGGGAATAGTCAATAAGATTGTAATGATGTTTAGTGACAGGTGGTAAATATGAGCACTGTGTACTGTATACAATTGTTGAATCAATTGTTGTACACCTGAAACCAGTATAACACTATATATTAACTATACTTTAATTTAAAAAATTAGGGGGGCACCTGGGTAAACATTGAACTCTTGGTTTGGGCTCAGGTCATGATCTCATGGTTTTCTGAGTTCAAGCCCCACATCGGGCTCTGATTTGGCAATACAAAGCCTCCTTGGGATTCTCTTTCTGCCCCTCCCCCACTCACACTGTCTCTGTCTCTTTCACAATAAATAAATAAACTTAAAAAATAAAACAAGATGAATTAAGCTAAAAATATTACCCACCTGTGATGGTTAATTTTATGTGTAAACTTAGCTAGGCTGTGGTACCTACTTATTTGTTTATATACCAGTCTTAGATATTGCTGTGAAGTATTTTAAAGAAATGATTAACACAAACTTTGAGTGAGGCAGATTACCCTTCATAATATGGGTGGGTCTCATCCAGTCAGTTGAAAGCCTTAAAAAAAAAAAAAAGAAAGAAAGAAAAGATCCCCTAAGAAGAAAGGAATTCAGCCTCCTGACTTTTAAGACTCAAGACTACAACAGCAAATTTTCCTTCAGTCTGCTGCTTACCTGCTGCCTGCACACTTTGGAATTGCCAGCCCTCACAATTATGTCAGCAATTCGTAAGAATAAATCTCTTTTAGGATGATAGATAGATAGATAGATAGATAGATAGATAGATAGATAGATAGATAGAAGACAGACAGATAGATTTTACATCCTACTAGTTGTATTCCTCTTGAGAACCTTAGTACACTACCCTCCCTCATAGTAGTGTTGTAAAAATCTTTGCTCGTGAAATTTACTTTGACTTGACATTAATATAGTCACTTCACCTTCCTTGTGATTATTGTTAGCTTGTTTCTCATTTTCCATCTTTTGACTTTTAATCCATTTGTACATTTAATGTAGGTAACATATATTTGAGTTTTACTTCTTTATCGTGACAATTTCTGCCCTTAAGTGGGGTGTTTAAAATATTTCTTTGTTTAGCTTCGCACTTACATTTGGTATAGTACAACAGTCTTTTTTTTCTTTTTGAAAGTCATTTACACTGGGTATAGAATTGTGGGTTGGCAAGTTTTTTTTTCCCTGTCAGAACACTGAGGATGTTACTCCTCTGTCTTCTCCTTTACATCACTCTGCTGACATCCTTAACTGTGTTCCTCAGTACGTAATGTGTCTGGTTCTCTGGCAGTTCTTAAGATTTTCTCTTTGTCATTGGTTTTGGAAAATGTATTTATGATGTATTTTGGTGTAATTCTCTTCACATTTCTTGTGCTTGGGGTTCTTGTGCTTGGGGTTCACCGAGCTTCTTGCATTTGTGGGATCATCCAATTGGAAAATTTTCAGCTTTTGTTTCTTCAAATTTTTGTCTGCCTCTCCTGTCTTAGGGACTCTAATTATACACATCGTGGGTCACTTACAGTAGTCACACAACTCACTAATGCATTCTTATTTTATCATCATCATCACTTACTCCTTTTCCTCCTCTGTGTTTCATTTTGGATATTTTCTACCTCTATGTCTTGAAATTCACTAGTCTTTTTTACCTGCAGTGTCTAATCTGTCATTAATTCCATCCAGTGTACTTTTCATCTCAGGCATTGTAGTTTCTATCTATAGAATTTCAATCTGGATTTTTAAAAATATCTTTCACATCTCTACTTAACACGTTCAATCTTTCATTTAGTTTCTGAACATATAAAATGCAGTAACAGTTTCAACATCAATGTCTGCTAATTCTAACATCTGGGGACAGTTCCTGGCCAGTTTTTATGTAGTGATTTTTCTTCTTACTATGAATTGTACTTTCATGCTATATGTCTAATAGTGTTTTTTTGGATGTCAGAGTTTGTGAATTTTATCTCATCTGGTGCTACATTTCTTTTTTATGTCAATAAATACTCTTGAACTTTGTTCCAGAATGTACTTAGAAGCAGATTGATCCTTTGGGGCCTTGCTTTTAACATTTGTTAGGCAGAACCAGAGCAGCATTTAGCCTAGGGTTAATGACTCCCCATTACCAGGGAAAGACCCTTCCAAATGTTCTATCCAAGACTCATGAATTATGAGGTTTCCAGCCTGGCTAATGGGAGCAGGCACTATTTCTGGCCCTGTGTGAGTGCCAGCTACTGTTCCCTCCAATCCATTCAGGTTTTTCTTTCCCCCATGCCTCAGTGATTTCTTCATATGCATATGCTGATCAGTACCCTGCTGAATACCCAGGTGAGGGGGTAGAAAAATCTCTTCAGATCTCCAGAGTTCTCTGTGACTTCTCCTCCTCTCTAATACTCTATCCCATAAATTCCAGCTACCTTGATCTCTTCAGACTTTTATCTTTGTCTTCAAGAAGTGCCCTGGGGTAGACCTGGATTCCCCCCTCCCTATACCGTGGCATAGGAATGCTCTGAAGTCAGTAAACTAGGAAAATTGTAGAGCTCACCTGAATTGTTTACCATCTCTCAGGGATATCTCTCCTCCATTGCTTCATGTACAATGTCTTAAAAACCATTCATATACTGTGTGATATTTTTAGTTATTTCAGACAGAAGGGTAAATCATGTCCTTGCTAATCTATCTTAGCCAGAAGAAGTCCAATGTTACAGAAAATTTAATAAGATAATGAAAGAAAAGTGCTTGGAAAGAGTTCAGTGAATGTTAGCTATTATTATTATTATTATTAGCATCAGAGTTTTAAGCCATTTAGATGATACTTTTAGGCAAATCTTATTGTATGAACTAAGTTTTCATAAATATGGGGAAAGTGTGGAACAATGAAAATATTAATAGCAATAATAATTGAGCACTAAGTGCTTTAAATTAATTGTCCATTTAATTTCAGTTCAACACTATAAAGTAAGGTAATATTATCAGCATTTTATAGATGAAGAATCTCGGGTTCAGAGAGGTTAAATAAATTGTTCAAGGTTAAATAGTTCTCAAGTGGTAAGTAGAGAACAGAGCCAAGGTGTGTCTAATCCCAAAGCCCAATCTCTTAACCTTCATACATCATTGCCAGATCACTTCTAAGCAACTGTGAAAATATTCTTGTTTCATAGACCCAAAGACTTTGGAAAAGAATTGATAAAACTATGTCTTAATGTTATCATGGGCTTTTCCTACTGTTAATATCAGGAAGCCATTTCCATAGATATAAAGTATCTTATCAAAGATGGGTTCCAGTGTGACATTCTTGGGCTTGAAGTCCTGCCACATGGGCCAAATAACAAATTTAGTGATGATGTTTACTCATCTCAGAGCAAAGCAAATTTGCTAAAGAGATGGTTAGCGCATCAATGGGTAACATGAATTCTAGCTTCGGTAGTGCAAAACATAAAGGTAATAAGAATGCTTTAATGAAGCTGTCAGTTAACTGAAAATGAACAAGATTAAGACTAAGGGGCAAGGGCCAGGTGTACAATCACTGTGCCAAAGAACGCATCAAATGTCTCTCCAGTTGATATGATAGTTATTATAAAATACTCTGTTTCCATAGATACACCATACAAAGAATTAAACTTAAGACATTCTATGGATTCATCTAAGTAAAGTTCAGACAGATTTTTTCACATGCAAATGTAAGATTTTTAAAGCCTGTGCTTAATTCTAAAATAATACTTATTTTAATACAGAAAATTTTAAAGAAAAAATACCCCCCCCCCAAAAAATCTATGTGGACAAAAAAAATCCAAACAGTAAACATTTAAAAAATTAAGGATCATTCCTCTGTTCCTCTTATCCAAAACCTCCCTACCCCTTTAGTTCTTCTCCCCAAAGGTAATTATGATTAATTTTTGGTAGGTTCACTTTCTAAAAAAAATAGGGAAAGATATGTAGATATGTAGCAAATTTCCTTTTAAAAAACCTTTTGAAATTACCTTCACTATTTTTAAGATATTTTTAAGAGATTATACCACCACATATACTCTAGTTTCTATCACTAATTGAATCTATTTTAATTATTTTCCATGGTATTATTTTCAAAATGTCCAGGCAGAATGTATCAAATCAAATATGGATACCTGAGCTTCCACTGAAACTTAAATTGCCAGTAAAAGTGAGAAAACTGAGGATGCCCTTGTTTCAGTGGTAATCACTACAGTTGGACCCAGTGACAGAGGTGTAGGGAAGTTCTATGGTAATTGATTGGCTCGTCCAGATCATTGAAAAGAAATACTGCACCATCTTATAGTTTTCCTGATTATAGTTAGTAAAAGAGTAGAGAGAGACTCTATGAAAACCTTCCATCTTTTCTCTTTTCTCCTTATTTTTTTATCTGCTCGCTTCTTTGCAGTTTCTAGCAAGTTGCTCTCATTTGCGGTTTGTTTGGGGATTTTTGTGAGACTCTTTAGCTTCTTGCCTTTCGTTTTGTGATCTCCAATTAATAAACTCTAATCATAGTGAGATATGATTATCAATTCGGGAGTTGCTCTCTCTTTACACAATATCTTGATTTATTTCCAAGACTTAGATTAATTGGATCACTGATCTGAACTTAGTCTCCCACCTGCTAGATCTACCTTTTGCAAAAATTAAGAAAAGGTGGGACTTTGATTGGGCAAGGATTCTGTTCTTAATTGCTGTGATTTCATACTTATTCTCTTCTTTGAAAACCAACAAGAAATTTTGTGGAAGGGAAAAATGGGGGGAAATGGAGAAGCTTTTCCCACCCTTCTCAAGAAAAACATTGTAAGAATGTGGATCTAGAGGATTTCCACTAAACAAACCAAAATATAAGTAAACAAAAAAAAGCTGTGAAAAAACTCAGTCCTGCTAATATTTAAAGTCTATAACTGATAAATGGATGCAATTTTGAAATGTCTTTAATTCCCATACTTATTTCCATATTTCTTTGCATAGGATCCTGTGGTGATCAGCAGTACAACATCCAAACAAAAAGTATCCCCTATTTAAAGGGGAGTTAGGGAGACAACCTAACAGGCAACTCATTTTCTAACACAGTTTTCTCACTCTGGTGTTTGCTTGGGTTCAAATTCTGACTCTGTAATTTAGCACTTGTCTTCAGACAAGTTATTTAATTCCTCTAAGTCTTGGTTTCCTCGAGTGTAAAATAAAGTAGTAATACTTAACTTGCACAACTGTTCTAAGGATTAAATGAGAAAAAATGTACCTAGAACAGTCAGTACTTAATAAAAAGGGAAAAGAGAGGAATCTAATGTGATATTGTATGTCAACTCTTGCCAGACGTTTATGCAACTTATTGCATGGTTTCTAATTCTCACACATAGTAGCTATGTTTTATCTAAAAATAAGGTATCAGAGGCTCAAAATGAGTAACTAACCCAAGAGCAATCATTTAGCAATTGATGCAGTTGGGATTCAAATCTAGTTCTAACTTAAAAGATTTCCTTCCCATTATACCACAGTATCCTCCAAGCAGAGCAAACTGTTTTAAATATGGACATAGTTCTTACCAAGAGATGGTATTAATCTCCATGGAATTACTTGTGAATGTTTTAAAAAGACAAAACATATTAAGGTTTTAGGCTAGTACTTGGCACTTACTCTTCCTCATTATCATGATGTCCCATTTTGCTTCCTAAAACCCTTGTGGGGTATGGGATTCTGTCTTCCATCCTCAAGTTGATCAGTCTCTGCTGTACTTTCTTCTTTTTTTTTTTTTTAAATATTTTTATTTATTTCTAGGAGAGAGAGAGAGAGAGAGACAGCGTGAGCAGGGGAGAGTCAGAGAGAGAGGGAGACACAGACTCTGAAATAGGCTCCAGGCTCTGAGCTGGCAGTCAGCACAGAGCCCAACGCGGGGCTTGAACCCACGAACCGCGAGATCATGACCTAAGCGAAAGTCCGACGCTTAGCCGACTAAGCCACCCAGGCGCCCCTGTACTTTCTTTTTTAAAGTATATCAGAATTGATCACTTGATTCATGGGTTAGATAACTAGAAATTCTTATTCTGTATTAATACCACACACACACATAACACTATAAATAAAATAGAATGCATGATGTTAATTTTAATATTTTTTTCCAAAATATAAACATACCCCACCCTACCCTGTAACTTCAAATGAGCCAAGCCTGGGGCACCTGAGTGGCTCAGTCAGTTAAGCATCCTACATCAGCTCAAGTCATGATCTTACAGTTCTTGGGATCAAGCCCTGCATTGGGCTCTCTGCTGTCCGTGCAGAGCCTGCTTCTAATCCTCTGTCTCTCATTCTCTGACCTTCCCTCACTCTCTGTACCTCACCTGCATGAGCTCTCTCTCACTCTCAAAAAAAAATAAACATTTAAAATTTTTAAAAAAGCCAAGCCTAAGGGATATCTTCAAGTCAAGGAGGCATCTTTGTGTGTACACATTAATATAAAAATATGAAGAGAAAATGCAGGGTCCATATTATCCATAGTATTCAATGTATCTGAATTTTAAAAAATTCCAGCTTTGTTGAGGTGTAATTGACATATAACATTGTGTAAATTTAAGATGTACAATATGATGATTTGATACACATATGTATAGCAAAATGATTGCCAATATAAGGTTAGTTAATACATCTATCACTTCACATAATTGCCATTTGTGTGTGTTAAGAGCATTTAAGATCTAATCTCTGCAAGTTTCAAGTATTTAATACAGTATTATTAACTATAGTCACTATGCTGCACATTAGATCCCCAGAAATTATTCATTTTATAAGCTAGAAGTTTGTACCCTTTGACCAGTATCTCTACATTTCTGCCACCCTCCAGCCACTGGAAACCACTATTTTACTCTCTCTACCTATAAGTTTGGCTTTTTTTAGATATCACAAATAAGGTCATTGTATTTCTCTTCTTATTTCACTTAGTATAATGCCCTCAAAATTCTTCCGTGTTGTTGTTGTAAATGGCAAGATTTTTTTCTTCTCATGATTGAATAATATTCTACTGCACATATACCACATTTCCTTTATCCATTCATCCACTGATGAATACTTAGGTTGTTTCTGTGTCTTAGCTATTGTGAATAATGCTGCAATGAATATGGGAGTGCACATATCTCTTCTAGACACTGATTTCATTTACTTATTTCTGGATCGTATGGTAGTTTTGTTGTTGTTGTTGTTGTTATTTTGTTTTTGTTTTTGTTTTTGGTTTTTTTGAGGAAACTCCATGCTATTTTCCATGGTGGCTGCACCAATATTCAATGTAACTGGATTTATTAAAATATTTTATTCAAGGCATCACCTCTTCCATAAAGGAATTGCAAGGCAGGTCAGAGCACCTCTCTCATTATTCCTGGTTTCATTTGATCTAGATCAGTGGTTCTCAACTGGAGGCAACTTTGCCTCCCAGGGCAACTTGCTGTTGCCCCCCAAGGGAATTTGCCAATGTTGGACAGATTTTCAGTTGCCCCAACTTGATGAACAAAAGAGTGTTACTGGCATCTAATTATTAGAGGCGAGAGATGCTGTTGAACTCCCTAAGATGCACAGGACAGCCCCTACCACCCCCACAGCAAAGAATTGCCCAAAATGAATAGTACTGAAATTGAAAAACTCTTGCTTAGATCAGTAGTTCTCAACCCCAGCTGCACATTAGAATTACCCAGGGAGATTTTTTTTTTTAAGTGACGGTATTGCCTGGGCCACTCCCCAACCAAAAATGTGGACCTAAGTGACCTGGGGTAGACGCTGGCTATATATACATGCCAGTTCCACAAGTGATGTGTAGGCTGCCACTCAACCAGACTTGTGAACCACTGGTGTAGATGAGGCTAACTAGTTTGTATAAAGAAATGGAAAAGATCGTGACAACGTGAGGAAATTCTTATTGAGATTTTGCCAGATGGATTCCTGTCTCCTCTTCTCCCTCTCCAGTTGTTCCAGGAGAGTCCTAACTTTTTGCCAGAGATCTCGTTAGAATTAGCTCTCTGTTACAGCATTTCCCCCAAATAGTGTGTTTACTAATGGGAATTAATCTCTTTTAAATTAGACAGACAAAAAACTCAAAATATTCACCACATACAACACCATATATATGGCTTTTACCTGAACGCCCTCCTGTGAACAGCCATGTGGTTATTTTTTTTTAATCCCCAAAATACCTTTGTTTACCTCTCTTAATTTGAATCTGCAGTGTTTCTATCCTTCCTGCAAATTCATCCTGCCTTGGCTCCTCCTTCATATGCTCTCTTTGGTCCACTGCTTAATTACTTCTAACTCGTCCCAGAAACAAACCTCTTCCAGCCAGATTTTCTCATGTGATCCGAAGTCAAAGTGCAGAAGAATGTGGAGTCCCCATTAAACATCAGTGGTTCAGAATCCCTCCAGGGGTCTCTTCTCTGTACCAGAAGTAGCTTATTAAATTACTGCTGTTATTGTTTAATGGGAAATCAAAATAAGTGGGGAAAAAAGAGGTTATTTAATTTCTCTAATTTAAGTTTCTCCACAGAGATTAACTTAGAAAGCTCACTAGGCTGAGTGAAAGATTTAAAAATATACTATGGAAAATGATCTTGGGCACATTTGCAACAGGGCTGATGATTGTGAATGTTATACAATAAATGTACAGATCATTCCCTCCTCCAGATAACAGTTTTACCATCAGCTGCTGGAAGTCCAATTTCTGCCAAAGGAGCAAGGTTATTTTAAGTTATTTGACAAAATGGTTTTAACTCCCAGAAATAAAGCAAGTTGCTTTAATGCATATCAGCTGTAGACTTTATTTCCTCCTCATGTAACATGCTTCTGCAGAGTAAATGGAGAACTCCTACAGAATAAAGAACTTGGACATATTCTGCTTTTAAAAAATGGCAAATGAAAATGGGAAAAGCAACATAGTTAGAAATTTCTGAGCTCTGATGGCTGCCATATGGCAAAGGTAATCCTGTTAACATATACCAAGAAGAGCAGAGCATTAAAAATGATGTGATTCATATCATGGAAATATTGATCGTCAGTACCAAAGAGAATCTGACATGTATTTGAACAAGAAATAACTTGGTGCAGCCATAAAAAAGGATGAGATCTTGCCTTTTGCAACAACAAAGGTGGACCAAGAGGGTATTATTCTAAGTGAAACAAATCAGACAGAGAAAAACAAACACTGTAGGATTTCACTCATATGTGGAATTAAAAAAAAAAAAGAAANGGGGGGGCCGGGGGGGGGGGTGGAAGGATGGGCAAAATGGATGAAGGGGAGTGGGAGATACAGGCTTCCAGTATGGAATGAATAATTCACAGGACTAAAAGTCACAGCATAGGGAATATACTCAATGATATTGTAATAGCCCTGGATGGTGACAGATGGTAGCTGCACTCAGTGACCATAGTATAACATATAGAGAAGTCACCTCACTATGTTGTACACCTGAAACCAATGTAACATTACATGTCAACTATACTCAAATTTTAAAAATATTTAAAAGAAGAAATAACTTGGAAAAAAAATAAGCACCTGTGCTCATGAATTACAAAGGAACTATTATTCCTTCCTTAGCAATTTTACTCCTTAACTCCCTATATTGGGCAAACCTGAAAAGTGTTGCTTTACAGCTGCGGTCTACAAATTTTTTTCACACAAAGTCAAATAGTAAATATTTTAAGCTGGTGGGGGCCATACTGTATTTGTCTTAACGACTCAGTTGTGCCACTGTGGTGCTAAAACACCTATAGACAACACAAAAACCAATGGGCTTGGATGTATTCCAATAAAACTTCACCTATGGATGCCGAAATTTTCAGTTCATGAAATTTTCACATGTCATAAAATAATATTCTTCCTTATTTTTTACCTTTGTAAAGTATTAAAATTATTCTTAGCTAACAGGGCATTTGAAAGAGGCAGTGTACTCGATTTGGCCCATGGTCCTTAGCTTCCAGAACCCTGCCTTACAGTAGGAGTACCTCTTCTATTGTTGAAATTCAAGGAACAGAGAGGCCAAGAATGTTGGAAGGATTTTCTATGTGGACATTGAAATCAGTAACAACTAGGATGGGAATTGTTAGAGTGACAGTGAACCAAGAGTTAAACTTTTCTAAAAATGAAGGATAATGATCTAGAGGATGTTAGATGGCTGCCTCATAAAGAAATAGCAGATGTTAGATGGGGCGCCTGAGTGGCTCAGTCAATTTAGCTTCCAACTCTAGATTTCGGCTCAGGTCATGATCTCACGGTTCTCATGAGTTCGAGCCCCGTGTCGGGATTCTCCTTCTCTCCCTGTCTCTCGGCTTCTCCCCCACTCACATTCTCTCTCTCTTTCAAAATAAACAAACTTTTAAAAATTTGCTTAAAATAAGAAATGAGGGTGTTAGAGATAGATGGCAATAGTTTCAAAGCCATGTTTTAGTGATGAAGGGTGGAGAATAGTCTGGATGCATTGATGAAGGCTGTCCTGTATATTGTAAAATGTTAGAACTCTTGTCCTCTGTTATCTAGTTGCCAATAGTGCCCGTCACCTCAGATACGGCAATTAAAAATATCTCCAGACATGACCAAATTTCCCCTCAGGAGAATGTCCCCAATTGATAACCATTGCTCTACAGCAAAACTTTACACCAAATTCTCTATTTTATTCAATTCCTTTCCTCCTATTTTTTCATGGCTTTCCTATCTGGAATTCACCTCCACCACTCCACTAAATGGGCTTTTATTACGATCACTAGTAACCGCCTGATTACTAAGTTCAGTGTTCAATGTTTGGTCTTCCTTATGCTCCTCCCAACGTTTGACAAACTTCCCTCCTTCTTGAAACATTGTCTTCATTTGGATAACAGGACACCTCTCTCACCTGATTTTCATATTCTTTCACAAGCTGCTCCTTCTCACTTTCTTTCCAATCTCTGATCTTGGGGAAGTGGCCTAAGGTTTTGAGCCTCTTTTCTATCCCCACTTTTTCTTGTGGTGCTCTCCCAATCCTACAGATTTAGATACCATCTGTGTATTCATGCCTCTTAGTCTCATGCCTCCATCCATGCGGTCTTCACTGCACTGAGACTTATATAGCCATTTACTGTATGACATATCCACTTCCATATCTAATTGGCATCTGAAATTATATAAAAAATGGATAATCCAATATTTCCTGTAAACCTGTCCTGCCCACAGCCTTTCTCATTTTGGTTGATGGCAACTTCTTGTCTCTGTGGCTGAGGTCAAACATCTGGAGTAATCTTTACTCCTTTTTCTCCCATGCCACCTCCAATCCATTGGAATATCCTGTTGTCTTTACCTTCAAAACATCCAGAATACAATCACTTTCCATTCCCTTGGTCCTACTTAAATCCAAAACATCATCCCTGGCATCTGAATTATTCTAGTGATAATAGGAGGCCATGGTTTCCCAGCTAGTCCCCTCTTCCTACCCCTGCTTCCTACAGTCCATTCTAAAGGCAGCACCCAAACCAATCCTTTTAAAATCTAACTTGGATCTGTCACTTCTTGGCTCACGACCCTCCTATGACTTCCCATTTCCCTCAGAGTAAAAGCCAAATATGTCACAGAGACCTGCATTATTTCATTCCTTGTTGTTTCTTGTATTGGGTTGTATAGTATTCCCCCTAAATTCATTGTCTCCCTAGAACCTCAGAACCTGACCTTATTTGGAAATAAAGTCTTTGTACATACAATTAGGAGAAAGTCATACTGGATTAGGGAGGGCCCTAATCAATGACTGATGTCCTCAGGAAGAGAAACAGAGATAGAGACACACAAAGGGTAAGAGTGAAAAGGGAAGAGAGAAAGGCAGGAAACAGAGACTGGAGTGGTACATCTACAAACCAAGGAATGTCAAGAATTGCTGTCACCACCAGAAGCTAGGAGAGAGGCATGAAACAGAAGCTCCAGAAGGAGTCAACCTGCCAACCCTCATGTTTCAGACTTCTAGTCTCCAGAGCCATGAGAGAATACATTTATGTTGTTTCAAGCCACCGTTAAAACAACTTGGTGGTACTTTGTTATGGCAGCCCTGGGAAATGAATACATTTCTTTCATCCCCTTCTAATCTTTCCCTTCTCCTTTGCCACCAGCTACAACCTACTCACTATCCTCAAAATTATCCAATCCTTCCACTCTTTCAGAATAAAGTTTAAATTTCGTAACACAGCATACTTCTCTAATTATCCAGTGTCTGTCTACCTCCCAGCTTTATTTTCTGAAACTCCCACTATTTTTTCAACCTTACAAAAATATCCATTTCTTCATTCTTTACTCAGCCATTCACTACGCATTTGTGGAGCACCGACCCACGTGTGACAATTCTGTCTTAACAAGAAATTTAATGAAGCTAGATCATGTCCCTATTCTCCTGGTTCTTATTATATTTCTTTATTGATACAGTAAGTAGAAAAATTAATACATTCAAAGGAATAAATGTGAATAAAATAAATCAGAAACTGTTATAGAATAACTAGATTGGAAAGGTGGGCAGGAAAGGCCTGAATAATAAGAAGTCAACTTTTGAACATTTGGAGAGAATTTTCTAGGAGAAGAAACAAAGGCAAAGACTGAAGGGAAAAGAGGTCAGCAGGTTCAAGAAACAGAAAGAAGGTTGATGTGTTTGAAGAGTCTGAGGCAGGGAGAGAGTCAACTGGGACAAATAAGAGAGTTGGAATTGTAAAGCCAAAAGAGGGTACCAAGCAAGGGAGTGATATAACAGATTTTTGTTTTAAAAGGGGCACTTTGGGTACTGGGTAAAGAGTGAATTATAGGGAACAAAGGGAGGAGCAGAATTTGTAGGTTCCTGAGCATACCACACTTGCCCACACCTCTTTATTTTACAACTTCAGCAAACTTTTCTCATCCTTTAGATCTCAGCCAAAATATTGGCACCTCTGTGAAGCCTCCAGTCATTTACCCAGCAAGATCTGAGTACTTTTTCCTCCAGAAATACCATTGCATCTGAGGGAATCAGAGCACATTGTTAAAGCCCACAGTCCTTTGGAAGGATCAGAGAATAATGTATGTTTCTGGTGTCTGTGTTATTTTTCTTTATATACTAGAGAAAATGTTGCTACTGTCACTCTCTCTCAATTTACTCTGGCTCTTCAAGTTGAAGCTGGACTAAAGAGTCAGTTGCACTTTTGAAGAGGGCATAGTCATTTCTATATAAAGCCAACATGCTAGAGCAAACTTATCCTAAAAGTCAGTACATATGAGTTAAAAGGAGAGCTTTAAAATATCAAGTGCTAAAAGAAATGGCTCTATATAATAAATGTTTTTATGTTTGGTTTCTGTTTGTTGCTTCTACTACTGATCTCAACACTTTGTAGCAGACACTACCCTGGACAGCTACCGATACCTTCTTAAACTTCCCCAATAGTCTTGAGACAGAAGTCTCCCCACTACAATCACTACCCCATGGATTTCTTTCAAGTGCATCAGTATCTTGCATATTTATAAAAGTTCATGCTGCTCAACTTTCAAATTCAGTCTTCATTTCAGCAAGAAGTGAAGTATACATTTGACGGTTTCTTGTAGAAGAAATATATTTTTCTCTGACTTTCTTAACAAGGTTTTGATTTCTCTCTTTTGTCCTCAGAATACTCCCTTGGGGGTTTCTCATCCTCAAGCTACTGTCAAACCCTAATTCTTCTTTTTTTTTTTATGTTTTTTTTTTTTTATTTCTAGGAGAGAGAGAGAGAGACAGCGTGAGCAGGGGAGGGTCAGAGAGAGAGAGGGAGTCACAGACTGAAACAGGCTCCAGGCTCTGAGCTGGCAGTCAGCCCAGAGCCCGACGCGGGGCTCGAACCCACAAACCGCGAGATCATGACCTAAGCGAAAGTCGGACGCTTAACCGACTAAGCCACCCAGGCGCCCCTCAAACCCTAATTCTTCTTACAGGCACCAATACCTAGATGCTGAAGCCACAGATGACAAGCAATTTCCTCCTGAAGTTTCCTGATGAGAATCACAGTGGACTCGCCAGAAGCCACATTGAGAAATATTATGGAAACTTAGAAGGAATTACACCCTTTCCTCCAAGCCTTCAGGCTGTCTGAAAACAAATCAACACATACTGAGTGCCCAAGTACCCTTCTGCCAGCTAGTTTAGGTGAGGTTAAAGAGACTCTGCAACCCTCTCCCATAAAAAACAAGTGAAAAGCTGCACTAAAGCTCTGAAAGTCTGTTTAAACATGCATTGCAGTGGAAACCCAGGTTCCTTAATTAACATGATGCTTCCCCTTCACTTTTCTCCTAATGAACGGGCCATCCGTTACCTCACTGTCCAATCATTGCAACTTTGAGTTGCCACAAATGAAAAGACCTTTGCATGAACACAGTTCCCTACATGGAAAAAGCAGCCCTGACTCACTAAGTTGTTCAGGGCCAGCTGTCAAATCAGAGATGAAAGGACTGATTTCTTAGGAGTTCGCAGAGCAGATGAGGAAAACACTTTTAAAGTGCTGTCAAGGTGCGGCTGTCCTTGAAGAAATGGCTTCCTGACAGCTGCTGGTACATTCCTTCCTGCCAATGTTTAATTTCTCTCAGATAGGCAGGGCTTTAATTAGGTTCCTAGGGCAGCTAGCTCTGTATCTTTGACCTTATCAAGGATGCAGGATTTCAAAGCACGAGCTTAGATAGGTCTCCCTTCATTACTGATCAAAAGTCTCCCCAGGAACACTCCTGGGCTCAGACTTCAGTTCCTCAAAAACCAAAGCTGCCTTTTCATGCTTCCTTCTAATGGGTAGTCTCATACTAGCATCCCTGTCATTGTCAGGTTCTTCAAGGGAGCCAGGAGTGTTCAGGAGACAGAAATTAGATGCAATTGTATAAAGAAATTTTCATGTCTGAAGCTACTTACATACTTCACTATAAAGGCCTTCTAATATTGGGAGAGGTTTGCATCTGGTTTATTGACTTGATTTTCAAATGTGTAACATTCTGAGTGGAAAAAAAATTCCTGTAATTGAATACAAGGGTTTAGTTTTAACCTGGTTGAAAGTGAGTAATTCCTCTAAAAAGACAGATGTTGAATTTTAATAATAGAATTTTTTTGGCATGTAAAATTAAGCATGGAGCATCTGCTTTTACAATGCCAACATCTGTTTCTTTGACATCCCTGCCTTCCCTTCTGCTAGATCCAACTGTGAATTTTCTATAGAATCTGATATGAAAAGCAGATAAAATTGTTCTTGACATGTTGAATTCTACAGGGCCAGCATAAGCTAGACTATCAGGATTAAAGACACATTCTAAAAGAAGAAAAACTTCTGAGTCACTCCTGCTCATGATACTCAGATTTCCAACTGAAATCAGTAACTGTAGAATTTTTCAAGGAGAGGGTGATATTATTTACAAATGACATTGTATGTTATGAGAAGCTTTTTGAAAAATTATTCAAAATGCAACTCTTAAGTCTGTCATTAATAGAATCATGCAGTAGATGTCAGTCACCAAGAAAATTCACCCAAGAAGAGACATTTCCTTGATTATGAGCTTTAAAAAAAGGCATTCAGAGAGACTAAAACCACTAAAAATGCAATACAATTTTGGAGTAAGAAGAAAATTATCATTAGGCAACCATAATGACCTTGTATTGAACAAAAGTAAGTAAGTGGTTCAATAATGGACTGTTCAACTCTCTACTCCTATATCACTTTAATTCCCACATTTTTATTCATTCATTCATCAGATATTATTAAAGATTAATTCTGTGCCATAAGGTTAGGTGTTAAGGATATAGACATTACTATGGCAAACATGGGCCCTACCCTTGTGAAATGTAAGGTCTAGAGGGAAACATACATTTAACATATAAACATGCAAGTAAAGATTACAAATTTTGTTAAGGGCTCTAAGATAAAGTAGCAATGTAGTGTATCTTGGAGTTATTAGTAAAGGAAGGCATTCAGAGGAAGGGATGTTTAACCCAGTAGTTAAAGAATGAGTAGACACTAATAATGAAGAGAAAATAAGGTCTTTGAGGGAAGAAAATTGAGCAAAACTTGAGAAACTGAAAAAGGCCGATCTGGCTAGAAGGTACAATGAATAGGGGCAGAGGATGAAATGAGACAGGAGAGATAACAACTGGGTCCATGTTGACCCCTGCAACCATCTCCGTACTGCCCTCGGTTCAGAAGCCACTGTTGTTCTTGGCTTGGAAGAAAAAGGAAGCCCCAGAACAGAGACTCACTGTTCCAATGACTGGTAGTATGATCTCACTGCTGACATACCCATGGTCACTAGTTCTACCCTATATTACAGTTTCAGTAATGAGTCTCCTGCCATTTTACTCCTTGCCTGAATCCTATACTAAGGACTTCCATCAGTATTTCCTGTTCTGCTGGGCCTGGGGTCAGCCTGGTGCTGGCAGTGCCTCTGAGCTGATCATCAAACCTGTGCACCATGCTTAAGCACTGTATTGTATTACACTCTAGGGTTACAAAAAACAGCAATTTATCCAAGTTCCTGCAGGCAACAGGAGTGGCTTTTAAAACCTGGACATCTAGGTGGAGCACCTGGGTGGCTCAGTCAGTTAAGCGTCTGACTCTCTTGCAGGTCATGATCTCATGATTTTGTGGATTCAAGCCCTGGATCAGGCATTGGGCTCTGTGCTGACAGTTTGGAGCCTGCTTGGGAATCTCTCTCTCTCTTTCTCTCTCTCTCTCTCTTTCTGCCCCTCCCCCGCTCACAGTGTCTCTCTTTCAAATAAATAAATAAATTGAAAAATAATTTTTTTTAAAAACCCTAGACATCTAGGTCTCAGGAACAGAAGAAACTAGAGACTTGTGTTCAGTTCATGGCAGCTCTAGGAACCATATGCCTCTCCCCTCAAAAGCTCATCCATTTGTATAACATGGCCATTCTCCCCATGCTTGTGTCTCCCAGCTTCTTTACCAGCTTTTCCATTGTGTCTATTACCCAGGGCTTCCCTCTTGTAACTTTTGTTCTGTGTGATTCTGCCATGTTTTCTCAGTATTCTCTAGAGATACAATCTAATGGGCTCAATTTGTCTTTTTATATCAGACCAGCTTATTGATTACTTGAACTTGGATCAGTATCATCCTTTAATCCCATCAGCTGTGTCCAGAGAGCATGGACCTGATGTCAAAAATATTGCTACTCTTCAAAGAAACAATCAATAAAACTAATAGGCAACCGACGGAATGGGAAAAGATAGTGGCAAATGACATATCCGATAAAGGGCTTGTATCCAAAATCTATAAGGAACTCACCAAACTCCACACCTGAAAAACAAATAATCCAGTGGAGAAATGTGCAGAAGGCATGAACATACACTTCTCCAAAGAGGATATCCAGATGGCCAACAGACACATGAAATGCTCAGCGTCACTCATCATCAGGGAAATACAAATCAAAACCACAGTGAGATACCACCTCACGCCAGTCAGAGTGGCTAAAATGAACAAATCAGGAGACTAGATGCTGGCGAGGATGTGGAGAAACGGGCACCCTCCTACACTGTTGGTGGGAATGTGAACTGGTGCAGCCCCTCTGGGAAACAGTGTGGAGGTTCCTCAGAAAATTAACAATAGAACTCCCCTAGGACCCAGCAATAGCACTGCTAGGAATTTACCCAAGGGATACGAGAGTGCTGATGCATAGGGGCACATGTACCCCAATATTCATAGCAGCACTTTCAACAATAGCCCAATCATGGAAAGAGCCTAAAAGTCCATCAACTGACTAATGGATCAAGAAGATGTGGCTTATCTATACAATGGAATACTACATGGCAATGAGAAAGAATGAAATTTGGCCATTTGTAGCAATGTGGATGGAACTCAAGAGTGTTATGCTGAGCAAAATAAGTCAGGCAGAGAAAGACAGATACCATATGTTTTCACTTATAAGTGGATCAGGAGAAACTTTAACAGAGGACCATGGGGAAGAAGAAGGGGAAAAATAGTTGGGGAGAGGGAGAGAGGCAAACCATGAGAGAGTCTTGAATACTGAGAACAAACTGAGGGCTGATGGCAGTGGGGGAGAGGGGAAGGGGGTTGATGGGCATGGAGGAGGGCACTTGTTGGGATGGGCACTGGGTGTTCTATGGAAGCCAAATTGATGATAAACTATGAAAGAAAAATAATAATAAAATATTATCAAGAAAATATTGCTACTCTTCATGATTTCAAACTATACTACAAAGGTATGGTAATCAAAACAGTATGGTACTGGCATAAAAATAGACACAGGCTAATGGAAGCAAATCAAGAGCCCAGAAATAAACGTTCCCATATAAAATCAAATAATATTTAACAAGGTGGCCAAGAATACTCAGTGGGAAAAGGATAGTTTCTTTAATAACTAACATTGGATAAACTGGATAATCACATGCAGAAGATTGAAATTGGACCCCTATCATAATCATACTCCATTCCCAAAAATGAACTCAAAATGGAGTAAAGACTTAAACATAGGTCCTGAAACCATAAAACTCCTAGAAGAAAACATAGAGAAAAAACTCCTTGACAATAGTGTTGGCAATGATTTTTAAAATATGGCACCCAAAGCACAGGCAATAAAAGCCAAAAATAATAAGTTAGACTGCATCAAACTAAGAAGCAAAAGAACACACTGCAAAGCAGGAAAGGAAATAATCAACAAAGCAAAAAGACAACCTACGGACTGGGAATAAATATGTGCAAATCATATATCTGGTAAGGAGTTAAAGGGTATCACCTCTCACCTGTTAGAATGGCTATCATCAAAAGTAGAGGAGATGACAAATGTACTTGTCAAGATTGGCAAGGATATGGAGAAAAAGGAACGCTTATGCACTATTGGTGGGAATGTTAATTGGTATAGCCATGTTCCTCAAAAAATTAAAAATTGAGCTACCATGTGATTCAGCTATCCCAATGTTCTGCATATATCCAAAGGAAATGAAATCAGGATCTCAAAGAAATATGTCACTGTCATGGTCACTGAAGCATTATTCACAATAGCCAAAGTAGAGAAATAGCCTGTGTCTATCTACAGATGAATGGATAAAGAAAATGTGACATATAGATATATATAGATATAGATACAGCAGTGTATATACACACACACACACATAATAGAATACTATTCAGTCATGAGAAAGAAAAAGAATCCTTCCATTTGGAACAACATGGATAGACATTGAGGGCATTATGCTAAGTGACATCAGTCATATAGAGAAAAACAAATGCTGTATGATATCGGTTAAGTGTAGAATATGAAAAAAACAAGCAGGGACAGAGACTAGAATGGTAACTACTAGGGGCTGGGGAATGGAGGAAGATGTTGGTCAAAGGGCATAAACTTCCAGTTAAGATGAATAAGTTCTGGAAATATAATGTACTGAATGGGAACTATAGTTAACAATACTGTTATATACTCAAAAGTACCTCAGAGAGTAGACCTTAAACTTTTTCACCACAAAAAAAAGAAATGGTAATTATGCGAGGTAGAAAAAGTATTAATTCTTCCTACTGTGGTAATAATTTCACAGTATGAAAGTCTATTAAATCAACATGTTGTACCTTTTAGACTCAATTAACATTATATATGTCAAGTGTATCTAAATAAAGGTTGGAAAAAATAAAATAAAAATGAAAGAACATTGCTCCCTCAATTTCCTCATTTATAAATGAGGGCAATGCCTCCTTTACTCCCTTCAGAAAGATTGATTACAATATGAGAAGTGGCTTGGAAATCACCTAAAAAAGTTAAAAGTCACATACTGTGATTCAGGTATTATTATACCTTAAATACTATTACCATCATCAAATTTAAGATATAACAATAGAATTCCACCATATTGCTATCATATTTCGGAGAGAAGGGTAATACTGTGGTTTTCAAATATCATCTTTCAACATCATCTCTCCTTCTTGTTCCTGTATTATTATGTTTACATCTCTGTTTCTTCCACTAGACTATTAACTCTACAAATCTGACATGCAACACTGGGCAACATAGGATAGTCTCTGAACTCAAGAAGTTTATTGTCTAACCATAAAGACAGACAACTAAAAATCTATACCTATAAGCAGTGATAAACATACAATAGCTTTCTATGTCCTACTTAATATATAACATCTAAGTAAGTACTCACAAGGCAGTGACCATGTGTAATTGTTATCATCATGCCTCCCAGTAGATAACGGAGTGTTTGTTGGAGGATTGGGACCCATCCAGGGAAAAGACACAGTCTAATCTGAAACTGAGAGGAAAAATTCTCAAGAGGAGAGTCTTTGTCTAGTTAGGGAGGCCAGTGCAAAAAAGTCAGTTGCATCAATGAAAGTAATAGGCATATAGTAAGCACTCAATAAATGTTAGCGACCATTATTTCTTTAATTTTAATAGTCTCTGGACTACAAAAATGCCACCATAATGAAGGACCATGCCAAGCATTTAGAGGCTTTTCACATTGTGTTTTAAAAGCTGCAACAGAAATTATGTACAATGAGCAAATTATTTGACTCACATTATAATTGAATCAGGGCTAAAATTAGGTGTCTCCTAGTGGGGGACTTCAAAATCATTTTTATTCCCTTGATTGTCTTTGAAAATAATCCTGTTAATATATTAATATATGATAGAAACAATAACAAAGAGGGAATAGTCAAACGAGGTATAGTTTGGGGAGAACAATGACTGTTGTGTTTAAACTTCTAGAAACGTGTTGCACTTCATAACTGTCGTTCACTCTCATTGCATTCCATTAAATCTGGAAGATTAGGGGCGCCTGGGTGGCTTAGCCGGTTAAGCGTCCGACTTTCGCTTAGGTCATGACCTCGGGGTTCGTGGGTTCGAGCCCCACGTCGGGCTCTGTGCTGACTGCCAGCTCAGAGTCTGGAGCCTATTTCAGAGTCTGTATCTCCCTCTCTCTCTGACCCTTCCCTGCTCACGCTGTCTCTCTCTCTCTCCTAGAAATAAATAAAAAATATTTAAAAAATAAATAAATCTGGAAGATTATTGGTTGGTTATGCTGAGTGCTTCTTTTCATTATCCTTAGAGCACAAATAATAAGTTGATTTTCAAACTGCAAATGCTTTCTTTTTAATCAAGCTTTTGCCAGAGTGGAACTTAAGTTCAAGAGTTGTTATTACTTTAAAAATCTGTATTAACAACACAAATCACCATGGTTTCTAAGCATTCTCTTGCCTCCATATCGTGTTAACATGTGCACCCAGAGACTTGGGTATTGGGCCAAATCTTCTCAATCTAAATGAGAGAGAAAACAAAGTTCAATGACTATAGATAGAAAAACAAATACTGTGAATGCCCTGGATTTGAACACATTAGATTATTTTAAAGATCATTACAGATAAATAATGTGAAGACATTGCCTACGTATTTGTTTTCAAATTACTGCTTCTGAAAAGTACAAAGAATGTCTTTATTGAATACCTGCATGTATACCAATTTAAAGAAAAAAATCTTTACAACAATAGGATCTTCACAATTGGGATGATTCCCTATGAATAAACACCTCTACTGACTTTATTTGGGAGCATTTTTGGTAACAGTCCAGTCAATTAAATAATAAGCCCAGGGGCCACTAACAAAATTAATGGTAGAATATCTATTGTATTGCTTTTTCCAAAAATTCAAAATATACGACACTATATTTCATCACTCCATATAATGTTTGACTAATACTGAGAATTTAATCATTCTAAATCCTGGGATTGCAGGGTTCCTTGTGGTATCAACCCCCTATCATTTAAGTCCACCTGCCTTGAAAGTGATATACACACACCAGGAAGCCTTTGACGTTAATCTGCCTTGATGGTAGAATAGCCTCTTCTGAGAAGATAGCAAAGGATCAAATAGCCCTGGTCTGTACCCTCTTTTAAAAAGCAAATAAAACAGGGAAGGATAGCATGAAAGACACAAATTCTCTGTAGAAAGATACGCTGTACATTTATTTTATTTTTAAAATTTACACACGCAAAAAGCCAGGAATTTTTTTGTGTATGTAGGTATAAAAACTTCAAATAATAGTGTCTCCGCTTTCAAAATGCTTTCCCCAAGATAGCTGCTTCTCCTTTTGGTTTAAAACCATATGGCACGTGTGTTCATGTAGTGATGTAATTTTGCATTTCCTTTTTAAGTTAACTGGTGCTTTTATTTATTTTTCTAGAAGTTTCTTTTTTGCCCAACAATATATCCTAGAGCTTTTCAAATGTCAGTATATATATATATATGTACTAACATAAGATAACATAAATTCTAAGACTCAGAATCCTGTGTAAGTTTTACTTAATAGTACTTCAGGTAGCCTTTGACAAATTACTTAACTTCTCTGCAACTTAGTTACCTTATCTGTAAAATGGAGATAGTCTTACCGACCTGATAGAATTGTTCTGAGGATTAAATGAGTTTGATGTATATAGTGCTTAGAATAGTGCCTGGTCTATAGTAATTGCTATATCAATATTAATTATGATTATAATTTTCAGGAGGAAGATTGTGCAAATTACTCATTGCACATGTGCAGTTGAGTAGAATGTGTGTAGAAAGTGGTGATTTGAAGAGCAACTCAAAAGTCATATTATATATATATATATATGAGAATTTCTCATTATGTGAGTAGGGAATGGGGTGGTGACCAATAATTATGAAATCTCCCAAGAGAGGAACAGTTATCTGAGAAGGCTACCTGATACTGCCATCAGACTATTTTGGTTATAATTCTCTCCCTGGAGTGCAGGTAGGAGCCTGTGTGAGGGGCAGAAAGCCAACTAAGACAGAGTGTCCTGTCAGAGGACATTCAAAGCAGAGAGCACTAGTAAAACATCCAAGTCAAAATCTTTAAGAATGACATGAAAGTTAGGAGCTCCTCACACACAGTGTGAAGAGTGGAAAGGACTCAGCCCAGTCCCAGAAACTGACAGGAGTTGAGTCACAATGAAAAGAGGCAGGAATTAAAGAAGAGGAAATGAGACAATTACTTCACTCTTGCTTGAACTATATGCCTCACTTTTCTGAGTCAGTGGATATTAGACAGGCCTACACACACAGGACAAAAAGATTCAGCACTGAAACCAGATGGACAATTACCATGATCTAGGTTAACTAGACTAAAACCACCGTGAATTTGAGTGTATATATTGTTGCTTTGTGCCACAGACATGATATGCAGCAAGCAGTCTGAATTCAGGGCTCTAAGGAGTCTGAATATGACACTGAGGATCTGCTAATCACACTGCAGTCCAAGACCCAAAGACATAAATCAGCTTTCTATAGTATCTAACCAACGTACAGCCAACATTAACTCTGCTCCCCATTGATAGATCTTAACATTAAAATGGATTTTAAACATGTAAAGAGGCTTCTGTAACTAGCCAAAAAAAAAAAAATGACATTCATGAGAGAACAAGAGATTATATTTGCTTTCCTAAACCATGAAGTTGAAATCATGGAGAATTCTTCCTAAACTAAGACAACTTCAATGAAGAGTTTGCTTCCATGCCTTTCTCCTGCAGATTTTAGTCTATGCTTTGTATTTGCAGAAATGTATCTTTCATTTTCTTTTTAAGATTCTGTCTGAATATTTAAGTTTGACATATCCTCTGAATTATTTCTAGGGACTCATTCTGGTATGGTGACCATTCGCAATTTGACATATATGTATGTTATTGAAACCTTGGAGAGATGTTCCATGAGTGATTTTAGTGATAATATTAATTTTGAATATCAGGTGTGTGCTATTATAAAATTATATCAACAGCATACATTGTAACAGCATCTTGCCCATATTTTGTTGGAGAGGGGAGAACAAGGTGTGAGGGGGTTGGGGGGACTGGGAGGAGGGAAGCAGGTTGTGTAAAAGGCCCTGTAATTGGAGTCAAAACTCCATGACTGAGAGAAGTATCACCACTTCCCACCTAGACAAATCACTGAACTTCCTTTCTTACATTTGTACAATAAATAACTGTGGGGATTAAAAAGTTCATATATGTGAAATTTTTCCATAATAATAACAGCTAACACTTTGGAGTACATACTATGTGCCCAGAACTCAGCTAAGTGCATTATATGGATCATTTCATTTAATCCCCCCAACAACCCTGCGAGTTAGGAATTATTAGTTGCATCATTTTACAGATGAACAGCTTGGAGAAATCAAATAACTTGCCCAAAGCTACAATGTTTGTAAGTGTAGTAAGTGGGGTTTCAAGCTCAGCACTAACTCTAAAATTAAACTTAATCACTGTTTTATACACTACTTTCTTCCATGTTTTATTGGCTCCTGCTATACGTATCAGCACAAAATAACTCTCAGCTGTTGTGCCAACTCTGTCTCTCAAGAATTCTATGCTTGACAAGGATTTTTTTAATGGACCACTATCACTCAATAAAACATTGTGCCCCGTGTTCCGGATGTTTTCATTTACTTGTCATAACAATCCTATGTTATAGAGTTATCCCCATTTTACAGAGGAGGAAAATGAAGCATAGAGAAATTAATTGAATTCCCCAATATCACACAGTTAAGTATGTGGGAACTGTGATTTGAACCCAAATTCACTAGGCTCCAGAGTCCATTTGCTTAAAGACGATACTATACAGAGTCACATCTTATACAGGGGTTAAGTTCTCATGTCAGCATATAAGGCGAAAATTGCGTATAATCAAAGCTACCACTAAAAGTCCCTTTAATCACAGATCAAGTACCATACATGGATGTATTCTATACTACGATGGGGATCCATAAATGCAACACCAGAAATTTTTCCTCCAGGATTGGAACAGATTGCTGTTTCTTCATTTGAGCACAGATGAAATAGTTTATGTTTAGAGGCCGTGTTTTTGAAAAGTAAGTGTCTTTAACATAAGAACCATGCCCAGCTCAATAAAGTGTTTGTATTATAAGAAGTAAATGGAAATTGAAGCCAACTGACTAAATAGGAAAGTAATGTTTCCCATTTCATGCTCTCTCCAGGGCATATAGCCATTGAATGAAATGGCTCACCTGTATTACTAAATTTTAATTTTTTTTTCTTTTGAACACATGTAATGTGCTTCTACTACATGCTGTGAGGCTACATCAAGGGTTGGGGGAAATAGCATAATCATTAGTGATTCATGTAGGTTATAATTATATGAGTGGCAGTTTTTGCCATAGCTGTACTAAGTACTTAAGCATTAACTAAATCTGAAGCTCTCTCTCTCATATCCACATAGTTTACACTTCAGTTTTATACTATTTAACACACTTTTCTTATTTGACCGAAAGTCTCCAAGGGCAAGAACAATGACTGTCCTGCTAATCACTTTACCCAAGAACCCAGTAGAGTAGCTGGAACAATGGCCCCACTCAAAATAGTATGGTTGAATAATCAGTGAATAAACCAATAAATGATTATGTTCTCTTTAAAGTTAGAATCTTTCTGCAGTGACAGGAGAACCCATATTACTTTGTGAAGTTAATCTCCACTTGGTTTGACCCTCTCATCCAGAAGCCATGAAGAACATAATCCATTAGATTTCCTGGACCTCTACCTATCAAGTATGCTTGGTACTTTATTACACAAAATGTTCAATAAAGGTAAGAGAATGGATGCAGCAGTCAAGTCACCTGAGCTCATATGCCTGGGCATTTACTATCCAAGTCTCAGCTTCTTCTCTGTAAAATGGGTATGACACTAATTATAACTAACCTTTCTTCAGTATAAATTGTATGACAGGCACTGTTCTAAATGCTTTATACAGTTAAGTTCATTTAACATTCCCAGACACCCTGTGAGATAGCATCTATGAGCTTAATGATCTTTCTCTGGTTTGTGCAGCTGGGAAGCAGGAAGCCAAGCTGGCATTTCCGCCGAGCACTTCTACTCCAACGCTTGTATTTGTAACCAGTGCTGTATATTACCTCACAGTGTGGTCATGCTTAAAGTGGCCAGCTTCATAAAGCATTAGGCACAGTGTCCAATACATAAAGACGTCTCAGTAAATGTTAGGTCTGATCAATTATAATATAACAATCGTAAGCTCTGCATTCAACAGAGCATGGTAACCATAGGGAATGCTGTGGTCAGGCCACCTAATCCCCCTTCAGAACAAAGACCTCAAGAACCCAGCTACGAGGAGTGTTGATGGCTGATAACTCACAACCAAGTCTCAAGTCTTTAGGAAATGCCTCAGATAAAGTAAGAAACCTCACCAAGATTCACACCCTTTCAGAGCAGTTCTCTTTCAACATCTGGTTGATAACAGAAGGTTGGGAATGAGAGAGCAAAGGCTCTATCCCCTTGCCTCAATCTGGGACAAACCTGAAAGACTAGCCCTGCTCCAGAGTTTCCTGTGGCATCAGCTGAGACTTCGGTTACAACTGCATCACCTTCTCCCTCTACACAATCTTGCTTCCCTCATCCCCTTTGATGCTGTTCCTGAGGACATATTCCAATATTTCTAGTATTCAAATCTTCACGCGAGAGTCTTGTTCTGGAAAACCTGGCCTAAGGCAATAAAAGAAGACTCCACAGTGCCTCACAGCTTCCTGAAGCCATGGAATGCTCCATGAGTGTTTGGTTTCTCACAAAGAATTGTATCCCAGATCTCTTACAGACCCAGGAGGGTGGGACTCTCTCATGATGGGCCCACTCTTTCTTGAATCATCTTTCTTTGTTACATCCCTAACCCACCATTTTTCCTGATACATACCTTTCTCTACCCACCTGTTTCCATATTGAATCTGTCACAAACTCTCATTGACAAGCTGGTGTTAAAGGTATATAAAATTAGTTAACAAGTATGGAGTCAATTTATCTATTTAATAAAAGCATTAAAACATGACACAACTAGTTTGCAAGGAAGTATGAACTTGAATCCAATTTAAAATGTCCTTACATTCATTTCTTAATTTTGGTGCCTAAACAGGAGAATCATCCTCAAAGTAATCTTGACTTAGCTTATGCACAAAAAAATATTCTTATGTTTGTAGCTTAAAAACTCAAGTTATTAATACAAACTTGGTAATAATCTTGCAATTTCCCTAAATCATACTGTAAAAACAGAGTTTCCATCTCACTTTGCCCCTTACTGGAGCCCAAGTGTGGCTGCAATTTTATATGCTCTGGATTGGCTGAGTTGAGCTTTTCTGACCTGGGCCCAAGTTATGCAAAGAGTTATGTATAGGTTAATGGAATTAACCAGGGGGGAAAATGGAAGAAAGAAATGCTCATGATTCTTCAATGCCTGCATAAAGATACAAAGTTTCACTCCTAATTCTTGTAAAAGAATCATGTGGTTCGCTTGCCATGCTCCAGGAAGTAGCATTATTTAAACAGGAATTATCATTGTTTCACCTGATAATTCATAAGTCGGATTGGAATATCAACTTTTGAGTGAGCTTGGATTGAGATTATTTTGAGAATAAAAAGCCTATATATGTATATCTTATCTATATCCAAACACTTGCTCATATGACGATAAAGCAATTTTACACTAATTGGCTAGCTGAACATGTGATGTGCTGAAGTGATACTGACAAAGCACAAACATAAGAGAAAGAAAAGAGCAAACACAAGCTGTCATTCCAAGACTACAGTCCTCGGAGGAAATGAGGCAGACATTTGTCCATGAAGAAAGCGATGCCCATGGTTTTCCATATGCGGGTGTCCCTCAGCCTATTTTTGGTACTGGTATACATTTAAATTGAGAAACACAAGGACCATTTTGCAGAGGATTTGCTAAGGTTGAAAGTGTGTGTATCCCCACCCTCCAGATTCATATGTTGAAATCCTCACCCCCAAAGGTGATGTTATTAGTAGGAGGAACTTTTGGGAGACGATTCAGTCATGAGGGTGGAGGTCTCATGAATGGTATGGGTGCCCTTATAAAAGAGACCTCACAGGGCTCCTTGGATTCTTCCGCCATGTAAAGATACAAGGGGAAATCAGCCACCCAGAAGAGGGTCTTCACTAACCAGGAGGCACTCTGCTCTTGAACTTCCAGCCTCCAGAACCATGAGAAATAAATCTCTGTTGTATACCAACCATCCAGTCTGTGGTATTTTGTCACAGCAGCATGTTGGACTACGACAGGTTCTCACATCTAAAGAGAACTTCTCTAAGCATCCACAGGCGCTTTCCCCCACAGAAGGAGTACTTTAAGTTTACCCAAAATAAATAAGTGAAGCTTTTTTTCCCTTTCCTTATCAGGGAAAGGGAACGTCACAAGCATCTACACATGACTCAAAGTCTCTTAGAAGGAAGTGTTTCCACAAAACAGTGCCTGGGAAGAGGCTCACTGAATCTGGAAAGTGGGTGATCCCAAGGGCAGAATTCTACCCCAGCAACCTACAGCTTCTTCTCTCAATACAGTCCAGCAACCCCAGCTGTGATGACTGCCCATTCCTACACAGAACCGGCCAGAACTAGCAGTTTTGTTTTCATTGGCAGCTCCTTTTATGATTCAGATGTTCCCAGCTCCTCAGTTAATTTGTCCAGAGCTACTAAACAATCTTTCCATATTATCTGCGGGTTGACAGGGTGTTAGGGAGGTGGGATGTAGTTAACTGACTGTATTCTCTACAGCTTCCGTTATTCTTTACAGCTAAGGGTATACATGCCCCTGTGTTTGGGGTTAACTATTTACCAAGTTTCTAAGTTTTTAAAACATACTACATTTTAAGCTCAGGACCAAATGTAAATAATGATTAAAATAAATTGCTTTTCCTTTTTTCCCCCAGATCTTAAAAAAGTTTACAAAGACACAAATTAGATGCTGTTTTTAAATAGCAGATAACTCTTACCTACCAGCATTCAGATGCATAGAAGTGATTTAGAAATAAGTGATTTGAGTGAACCTTAGGATATTTATAAATATATAAATTATGAGAAAAATAAAAGGGATCAAAATACTTTCTCTTTTAGTTAAAATTATCCGATGTGCTGCAATTTAAATTATCAGTATTGAGCATTCCACTTTAATTTAAATGAGTATATTTTTAAAATGCTTGTTTATCACCAAATTTTAACATGGAAGAATTATATACTAGGTGTTAAAACATCTTCAGAACCAAACCAAGAAACAGGTTCTTAACTATAGAGAATAAACTGATGATTACCAGAGGGGTAGTGGGAGAGGACGAGTTAAATAGGCAGTGGGGATTAAGGAGTGTAACAGACGCTGGGTGATGTGTGGGATTATTGAATCACTATATTGTACACCTGAAGTTAATACAATACTGTGTGTTAACTATAATGGGCAAATTTATTTAAAAATAAAAATTTAATAAAAATAAATAAATAAGAACACTAAAAAAATCTTTAGAAAATATGGCGTCAACAAGAATGCAAAAGCTAAGAGAGTGAAAGTATAAATAGATGACCTCTGAAGTGCTTTCATTTATAAGCATCTAACATCTAGAAGTTCTCTGCATTCGGGTTGAGTGTTTCCCTTATCAAATTTAATAAATTTAGATAAATGCATAATGTGTCATTTGTACACTTCTCTCTAAATTCAAAAAGAATACACGGTACATGATGGGATTGATTCATTGAATGATTGGATAATTGAAGTTTGATCTATTTTTTCACACAAAGGATTTAAGACAACTGGTAAGCAAAAGCCATGAAATGCAAGAGTGGGATATACATGGAGGTCAAACTCAAAATCATGAAATTAAAACAAAAAAGCAGGGTGCCTGGGTGGCTCAGTTGTTATGCATTGGACTTTGGTTCAGGTCATGGTCTCGAAGTTTGTGAGTTCCAGCCCTGCATTGGGCTCTGTGCTGACAGTGCAGAGCCTGGAGCCTGCTTCGTACTCTGTTTCCCTCTCTCTCTGCCTCCCCCTACGTCTCTCCCTCTCTCTCTCTTCTCTCTCAAAAATAAACAAACATTTTTTAAATAGCCAAAAAAATAAGAATTATGTCAGTATGCTCCCTTTACCTGAATCTCTAAATCGGTACTGAGCTTTCTGGTAAAGACAGTGAAAGGGGTAATTAAAACCAATTATCTTTCTCATTTCTAGAAAGAAGGAAATATGACAGTTCTTAAAGAGAAATCAAGATTTTTCTGTAAATTATTTCTAAAGGAGTTATTACAGATAATTTTACATAAGCACAACTAAGATAGTAGAGAAAATCTTCAACCTTATTTCCAGCAAATGCTTTAGCTAATTTTGTTGTAACAAGTAAAATAAAAGACAAGTGCATAATATTCCATATAATTTATTATATGCAGGTCTTAAAGGGAAACTGCCAATGCAACCCAAATGTATAGGTTTGTGGTGATTGAATCTAATTGAGAATAAACTGACCTGTGCCTCCCTACTGAAATGCAGACATGCTTTCAAAGACTTTTGAGTTAAGTAACAACCATTTACCTCTATACTGAAGCCGTACACTTTTCAGAGTTTTGGTGGTGGTGGCAGGTTTTTATGGTATACAATGCAGAACTTCAGAAAGGTTACTCCATTCAAAATTTGAAACTTCTTTCCTACTCAGAGGTTAGGTCCTGGGATTGATGATTGACCCATTCATCTCGCTCTGTGCACCACTAGGGTTAACTTTCTCTTAACCAGTTTTCCAAAATCATCAGGAACACTTCTCATCACATCCCATCTGTGTTAAGATGAACACTTATGTCCTCTTAAAACAAAGAAATATGAATTAGAATATTTCAACCTAAGATTAGTTCCCAGCTGTGGCTGAGTCTATTTGGCCACAGACATAAGCTCATATGTATAGAAGGATTGGCTTATTTATTTATTTATTTATTTATTTATTTAAATTTATGGATTGGCCTTTTAGAGAGATTGTCTACATTTGTAGGTCTGCTTCCAGCTGCTTCTAGCAGGTCTTTGTCTTGTTTGTTTGTGGGTGGGGTTTTTGTTTTGTTGTCTTTCTATTGTCTTGTTTTTGTGATGAATCACTTCTTTCCTCTTGCAGACCCAGGTGAAGGGTGGGAGGGAGGACCAAAGCTGAAACCTCTAGTAACTTCTACCATGTTTTTATGTATCAGTCCATGTATGTGATCCATCTATACCTGCTAGAAAGCAAATAAAATGTGGCTAATACAGCTAGTACCTGGTCTCCTAGAAGTAGGAAAGTCTGCCACCTGTTATTGCCCATTTATGTGGTATCATAAGCAACTTGGGGGAGATACCAAAGAGATAAGTTCATATATATCATCCAAGAAAGAGTGGATCCCATTTTCTTTTTGTACAATCAAACTTATTTTCCTAGGTGTAAAACAAAGACATGACAGAAATGCGATGCAATGCATTTAAAAATATAAATGACAATGCTATGTGGAGTGTGTGTTCTGTGTGTGTGTGTATGTGTGTGTGTTGAAAAATTACCAGCACCAAAACTATTTCCCCGACCAATCCTTTCATGGGTTCAAAAAGAATCTAAAAACTATCAATTCATTTGGCCAAAGGACTTTAGAAAATATGAAGTACCTCATAAAGCCAGAAGACAACATGAGAAAGGATAACTTGAGGCCCAAGCTCACCTCAAAGGAGTATCATCTGAGTCAGGTTTCGATAGATCACAGAAGTCTTTGCTCATGGTGGAAGCTTTTAACGTCCATTTATTCAGGGCCTTGTCTTCTTTCTAAAACCCATGAAATAAAGCAGCACCAAGTAGAATTCTACATATTTCCATTCTGTAATGAAAATTGGCACCTGTATATGAAAAAGCTCAGTGTTCCTAATTTTTTTAATTCTATGATTAGGATGCATACCATGGAGGCCAAGAGAAGCGTGAAGATTGAGAAGCACAAAGATGGATTCTCTAAAAGAAGGGAAACCAACATCTATACAATTGTATAACCCTTGAAGATATTTCACCTTAAAATAATCCCAAATCCCAAAATGAATACACAGCAATCTGTCTATTCAGTTGATTCCATACTGTGTCCTAACTTTAAGTACACGCTTACTGTAGGCATTTGAAATTTTCCATACCACTAGCCAGACACTCTGTCAAGCACTTCACCTGCCTCTTCTCATTCAATCATCACAGAAAAATGCTTTCTCCATTTTATAAATGAAGAAACTGAGGCTTAGAATTGTCACAAAGCAGGTAAGTCGAGAGGCTGACTTCAATCTGATTGATGAAGAAACTGCTATGCTGACATTCCAAGGTGGCAGACGATTAGATGACACTTTTCACAATTGCAAGACAGAGGAAGCAGTAAAGGAAAGAGATTCAGGAATTTGAACTTAGGACACTTGAGCTTAAGCCATGTGCTCATGGACAGACACATCCTCTTCTGTAAGACGGACATAATGAAAAAATAATATCTCAAAGTTTTGTATAAATCAAATGAAATGCATGTGAATGCATTTTATCAATAGCATGAAATATTGTGTGGCTCTTATTATTATCATTAACTCCCTGAGATTTGTTCCCTCTCTTCTAATTATCTTTTCAAATCTGCACTGGTATAGGAAGCAGGCTCATTAGAATGCCTTAAGGAAAAGTTGGAAGTGTTTCTCTATAAATAAAATGTGTGAACTTCAAGAGCATCCACGCTCCAGTGTATTTTGGTTTTTGGTTTTTGGCTCCTTAGAAATGTACTTGCTTATTTTCTTGTTCCCAAATATGTTTCAAATATGAGAGGTTACTGGGTAATTACTTGCTAAATTAGTTATAACTTTAATTTGCATATCACTTTTTTTACATTAAAATGTGTAAATGAGGTGCTGCTAATTTTTTAAAAAGATAACCATTATTTCCTATATTAATTCCTTGGTCTCTTCCAATGTGGAAATGAAGGGTCTATATAGAGAATTATAATCAAAGTGTGAGTAATCCTTACTTGACTTTTTTTTCATATTTGTAGGTGATTTACCAAATGCTAAAATTTTCATGTTCATCATTTTTACGGACTAAATGAAATACCATAGGATTAACATGCCTTAAAAAATGTATTCATTCCCCTATTGTTAAATATTTATGTTGCTTTCCAGGTTTCTACCACGTTTCAGTTGTGCTGCAAAATACTTTTCTACTTATACTTCTGGGTTTTCTTCCCTTTTGCCTTCCTTCTGTACTTTTTCTCTGCTTTGTTTTTTGGTCTTAGTTTCCATAGAGCAGATCATTTTATCAGAAAGAATGAACAGTTGTGTGACTCCACCATGTGTTTTGACAACTTGATGTTGCAGCCAGCATAGAAGCATTCCTGTTTCTTCAAAGCATCAACAACATGGCCTTAAGTACTTTGATCCATATATTTTAATTTTCCCATGTGATTATATTTAGCTCTTTAACTGAAGTACATCAAGTAAAGAGTGAGTTTTCTCAGTGTTGATATGCAGGCTTCCAAGAAGCAGTCACTTAATAATAGCATTGCCCACAGTTTTTTACATCTATGGACATAATTACATTTTGATATTTTTTCCTTCTTAATAATTAATTTTTCTTAAATTGGCCAATTTAAGTTTTTCACCATCAGTAGAAATGTAACTTTGAAAGCTAAATTATTTTAGTTCTACAGAAGTAAAGTGACATTTTTACAACCCAAGATGCCACCTCTTTGGAGACGATAAAATTTGGAAACGCCTATAGCTACTATGCCAAATACAAAATGTGTATTTATATGTGTGTATACATCTATTAGCCTAATATTTAGGCTTTATTTTATCCTACTAGTTCAACTTCATGATTTCTGGTACATATTATATTTTCTTTTATCTGTCATTCTTCTGTTGATTCCTTTATGTTTGATGTTTTTACAAAGAACCCAATTGCAACTCAAGAATGATCTTCCATTTCAAGCTTTATTCCTCATATGTTTTAATGCTTTGTTGGAATGACAAAATTTTCCAACGTTAGTGAGATCCCAAAGCAGGCACCTTTTCATTTGTTTCTGCACTCTATAGTATCATGTCCCCAATACAGAGAGAGCCGTGACATGTGATGTGTCAACAGTTATTAAACTATGAGTATTCGTAGGCTTTAACCAACTCGGGCTACTGAGGAAGATTCTGTCTTGAAGTCCTCAATCACCTGACAACTGGATTAGGCCTGGTTCTTTTCTGGTTATGCAGAACGAGGAGGAAAGCTAGAGGCAGAGAAATGAGATAGCACCAAGGAAATCTTCAAATAGGGAAAGGCTTGCAGATTTTAGGGACAATTTAGGATGAAAGAAATTGTGGAAGCACTTGCAGTGGAGAAAGGAAATGAATGAGAAAAATGAAGAAAAATTTAAAATATTACTGCCTGCCCTGGAGGTATATCTTCATGCTATTTGAGAAATGCAAATAAAGTATTTGTTATTTTAAGATTATTTTGTGATTGGATATGTTCATTTTAACCTTGGTACCACTTATACTAGGCACTATATGAATACATGGAATGTTTTTTATTTAATAAGGACATGCTGCTTATGTTCAATTCCATGATGGTTTAAGAACTTCATTGTGTTGGATCATGCAAAGAGGTGAATTTTCACCACGTGAGGATGTAGAAGTAAATGTAAGTGCTTAGACTAAATGTGAACTATCCCCAGAATATCTATACTTGAGGGTTTTACTTAACCCATAAATCTCTGCTTTGTCTTAAAATATTTCTTTTAAAAGCGAACAAGATGCATATAATTAAATTTTTCCCACAGATATATACATATGTGTCAGTCACTTTGCTGCAACACAGATACCAGGAAAATCTCAGCAACGCAGAACATAGCATGTATTTATCTTTCACGAGACTTTTGTTCACTGGGGTTCAGCTGACCTAGGCTGAGGTCAGTTGGACTTGGTTTCCACCTGCTGTTGGGCCCAGGTCTGTTTTACAAACCTCTCATGGTCTTCAGAACAGCAGCTATCCTAAGAATGTTCTTCTATGGGTGAAAGGTAGGAGCCCAAGAAAACAAGCTCAGCTGTGCAAGCACATTTCAAGCCTTTATTTGCATCCTGTCCACAAAATTCCACTGATTCATTGATCAAAGCAATGAGTTAGCCAAGCTCTAAGTCAAAGACTAGGTAAATACACTCCACCCTAGAATGAGGGCATATTACTACTATAGGGAAAGGCAGAATTGAGACTAATGACTTGTACATCTTGCTAAATCATATTTTTATTATACATATATTATATTTTACATTATCTTATATGTGAATACATTGCTAAAGCCTTTCCTGCTACACTCATAGGATTCAGTGTAATCTCTCTATTATATTTTCTGATCTTGTGAAAAATATAGTCAAAGATTTTATCAGCTGGTTTCATTTCCTTAAACCATATCCCTTGACCATGTAGGCAAAGACTTGCTGGCATTAGCATAAGCAGAATGAAATAATGCATGGGGAATCTATAGACATTGTTGTCCATTGAAAACCATGGATGCCAAAGCCAACATGCTGCACTCCCCTAGCCACCCCATACACATACAGATGCTGGCAGCACTAACCGTGGATGCTGCCGGGAAGAGGCTTCTGGCCACTCATGGAATGAAGATGATGTATTTTAGCACTGGGAAAGATACCAGTAAAAAAAAGATCTGTAATAGCAAATTTAAACCCCATGATGGAGAGGCTGATAAACCAGAAAACTCACTGCTTGATTTAGAAAGCAGCAGGGAGCTAGTATGGAGACTTAAAGAGGAAGATTGAATAGCTAGTACAATAGAAAAGAAGATTGCTTTTGCTGAAAACCATTTCGAAACTCCACAGAAACATGACTGTGCCACCAACCAAATGAAGGACTTTAGGAAGAAGCCATACTAAAGTGGGAAGAAACTGTAAATCTCCCAGTTAAAAAAACATGAATGAAGATTAAGGCAGATATGGCCATGATAAACAAATGGGCTGCAAGTGCTTTCATTATCAGAAAAGCTGAGCCCTCACCTTAATGGCATCAAACATCACAATCACGCAGAGGTCTTTTTGCCTGGGAGCAGGTAAGAAGACAAACACCAGTCTACACAGCACCAGCTCCACCATCTGTGGTCATAGTAGTATATGCTGCCTCCCCGTTTTGATTGCTGCAAAAAAAAAAAAAAAAATGGAGTTTTAGTTCTGCATCTGCCTTAAGCTGTGGAACCTTGGGATGTCATTTACTAATTCTCCACCTCAGGCATCAGCTATTCATAATTGATTTAAAACTATATAAATATATTAATATGTCTACTCTACTTGAGAGAGAATTTTAAAAACTTCTGCAAGAAAGCATTAAGCTCTTCAAACAAAGAGTTGTTATTCCATTCGAAGTACAGTAGTTATTATTTTTATCCTGCTTCATCCTAATCGGGGTCATTGTACCAGCATTCCTTTTTTTTTTTTTGAATCATATATTTGATAAGGGTTTAACTTCCAGAGTATATAAAAACTGTCACAACTCAACAACAACAAACTAACCCAATTTTTGAAATATGGGCAAAGGACTTGAATAGACATTTCTCCAAAGATGATATACAAATGGTCAATAAGCATATGAAAAGATATTCAGTACCAATAATCATTAGGGAATGCAAATCAAAACCACAGGAGATATCACCTCACACACATTAGGATGGCTATTATTTAAAAAACACAACAGAGAAGAACATGTATTTTCATATATTTTAACATTCCTTAGTTTTTCATTGTTTTGATACATTAAAACAAGGCATCTTACAAGTTTATAATGATATGCAAGTAAATTGTACCAGCATTCTTAATGGATGTAATGTTTTCCCATTGAGTTCTTGGTAGAGTTCCATGTGATCATGAGCTAATCATTGCTGCTACTGTCTCAGTCTTGCTCAGTCTGCTTTCCATAGTGTACCCTGCAGTGATAGTACTGTTGGGGGTAGGGGCCAACTGACTTTTTTTAAACCCAGTAATGGCACCCCCAAAAGAAAAGCTACAGTGTATACTGAGGGCATTTCAAATTCTGCAAGAGAATAACAATTTTTAGATGACTAACCCTCATTTCAAAGAGAGGTTCAGTTCTCAGAAGATTCTCCTTCAGCATAATCATGAGATTTTTTTCCTGTCTGCATCAATTGTAACACCTAGAAATGGCATGGAGGATCATTCTGCTCAGCAAAAGTTTACACACCACAATATGAGGTCTATCCAAACTCATTTTTGAGTGATCTACCTTATACCATGCAAACTCTTCAATCCTTTGATCAAGATAGAAGTCTTGCCAATTACATTATATGAAGAGGAGTCTCTAGTCTGCCTTAGAGAGAATAAAGGTTCCCTTTGAATTGAACTTTCCCAGTTAGAACATTCTGGAAGCACCATCTCACATCACATAGATTTTCATATATTAAAATATTCCTTGAAATCCTGAGAATGTGGTTGCTGAAAAGAGATCCTCAGGAGGATAATTACGTATAAGATAATATTTCCAATCACATTTAAAACTGTAGCCAAGATGAGAGTCATTTCACATATGAAATAGACCAAAAAAATATATCTGCTGGAATGTGTGTGGCCAATAAGAAAATAGAAAATCATAATGATTCATACCTACTTACATGTAGCATTAAACAGTAAGGAAACCATTTCCTAAGATCTCCTGAAATATTAAGACTTTTAGAGGTTGCATTTATATACTCGGACAGTGACAGTCAAGTAACTTTATGTTAATCCTTGTACATTAGCTAGCTAGTGGCCCTAGAGTCAGCCAGGCTTGATCATCATGCTTCCATTTGCACTAGGAAATGGCAATGAAGAGTATGGACTTCAGAGTCAGAGGATTAAATCTGAGTTTGCTTCTCAGTTCTTAGCAAATGACTCAACCTCACCATGCACAAGTTTCATCATCTATAAAATAAGGATAATACCATCTATTCATATAATTAGGAGATCATGTAGTCAAAGTGTCCGGCATGTAGAAGTCACTCAAGATAATAAGCTCTAGAATGATAAAGATTTCATAATTCTTATCTTCTTGTGAAAAGCCTTCCTGAAAGCCTCTTTCTAAAGAAACAAAAACTATTTTTCTTAAACAAAATGCTTTTACAGACACAAGGCACGAGAACTATGAAGGCAAATGGCCTTTACAAAATTACCTAATTCTTTGGCTACAGCTGTAAAATTTGTGCCACAACTGGGCACAAAGAAAGGTCCTTAAAAATGTTGCAGTCTGTTATGGGCCAAGTTTTATTCCAAAATTCATTTGGATAAACACTAAAATGGAATGATATTACCAAAAAAAAAAAAAAAAAGAGAGAGAGAGAGTGATTGAGACTGAGAGAGACTGCCATATTGGCCTTTCCAAGTTCTATTTGAGTTTCCTGTAGTGTGTTATATAGGAGAAGAATCAGGAAATCCAAACACTCAGCTAATAATCTTGGTGGATGTTGAAAAGGCCACGCACTTGTCACAACTGATAACTTACTCCCCTGACAGTAACTAGCCTGAGGACACCACAATGTTCTTTTTCATAGCTGAAAGGCAAACAACTATTGGAAGTACCTAATTTATAGATAGGTAATAGTCCTGGCCTGAATTTGGTTTCTTGGGTGTAGGTGATCATGCGGTACAAAAGAAGAGACATCTCCCTTTATATTTTCTGGTATCTTGGCACAGCCTGAGCCCTACTTGAAATAGATACGACAAACTAATTTTTTGCTTCCTTTTCTTCATTCCATTTTCCTAGCTCCTGACTCTTTTTTCCCCTCTTATTCCAATCCCTCCAGTTGCCTAAAACAACTAGTGAAATACCACCTGGTCCTTTCTTATGTCTCCAAATCCCCTTATAATGTGAAATGAACTCCTTCCCCTCCCCCATCAAAAAAATTCCCAACAGGATATTCATTTTACAGCAATCAGGGTAGAATAATTTATCCTAATAATCCCATAATGATGAAAGTTACTTCCATTTTTTGAGGAGGATGACTATTGCCAAAATTAATGCCTAATTAGTAGAATAGAGAACAGTGTTACAAGGTACCAAGTGAATATAGCCTTTTTATTTAATGGGGGGGGGCAAAAAAAAAGAATAATTAGGCTTCAGATAGATGAGCTATTAAGGTCTGCCTCCTCTAAAAATTGGAACTTGATCGAATTTTTTCATGATTCATTCCCTTCTCAAATTCTGTTACCATCACTTCTCTACCAACTCCACATATATTTCTTTAATTTTTATTATTTAAGTATAGTTGATATGCAATGTTTTATTAGTTTAGGGTGCACAACAGGGTGATTCCACAATATTCTATACATTATGCAATGTCACCACAAATGTAGCTATCATCTGTCACCGCACAATGTTGTTATGGTATTATTGCCTATATTCCCTATGCTAGACTTTTCATCTCTGTGACTTATTTATTTCGTAAACAAACTGGAAGTTTGTGCCTCTTCATCCCCTTCACTTCTTTCGCCTATCTCCCATCCCCCTCCCTCTGGCAACCACCACTCAGTTCTCTATATTTATGATTATGTTTTTGGTTTGGGTTTGTTTGTTCATTTGTTTTGTTTGCTTGTTTTTACCCAGAAGGATGCTCATAACAACAGGGTCCCTGTCAATAGATACAAAGAAGTCGATGTGGGAGAAGGCACAATTTGGGCTTAGTGGTATTATTAGCTAATAATAGGCGATCACGTTTTTTGTCTGAATATTGATTTTTTAAAAAACCTCAATTGCTAATAAATGACTGCATAAAAGGCTGACCCATGTCATTTAATATTATTGCCATCTACAAAACAAAGCTAAATATGGGTAGAACTTGAAATTTGTCAGGGTATAGGCAAAAAGAAAGAAAAAAAAGGTCATTTTCTAAACCTTTATAAAAATGTGACTGAACTGAAAGCCCTACAAAAAGCCGCCCACTCCCATGGAACTTGAAAGGGTTCACAGGAGTCCACACACTGCCATGTAGACAACGCCAAGAGCTGTCACCACAGCCCCAGTACAAAGGAGGAATCTGTGCTTCGGGAGGTTAAATGTCACACCCATAGGGAAACGGTGCTGAAAATAGAATCCAAGTTTCTGACTCCCACAGCATCCTTCACCACAGCCTTTCCTGGGCTACTTCCAGAATATCTCAGCTTTTAGTTTACCCGTTGCTGGTACCAGAAAGCACAGATGTGCACAAAAGCACATTTTAAATTGTGAGAATTTGGATTTGTTTTTGTTTATTTGACTCTCCAACATGGGTTCTTAGATCAGTAGTTCTCATTTAGAATCTGGTAATAAAAAGAGCTTCATCTTCGCTGGGTGAGCCAATTTTGAAATTTGGCTGATACTTGCTACCAATCATGCAGCTGCGGCGAACTTGGAATCTCTAATCCATGCTGCCACTCACTAACTATGCAATGACTTGGTGCAAATAACTCAACTTTTCTCAAACACAATTTCCTATTCTATAGAATGGGAATAATAACACGAATCTGAGAAGGCCGTTTTATGATTTGACAGTAATGTTATCTCTCATACGGATTATTGCCAACAGCCTCATATCTGGTCTTCTGACTTCTACCCTTGCTTACCTTTCATCTATTAGTCTTGTTAAAACATAAGTCCAGTCACCCCTCCACTTAACACCTGCCCCCATACCTACTCATCCTCTTGAGAATAGAAGCCAAAATTCTCTACTGGCTTATATTATCTGCCACCTCCTCATTGCCTCTCTGGCCTGACTTGTCACCACTCTTAAACCTGGAGCATTTTGTTCTAACAACTCTGGGCTCCTCACTGTTCCTCAGACATACCAGAAACACTGCTTCCTCAGGGTCTTTGCACTTGTTGTTTCCTCTACTTGGAAATTCTTGTCTTGAATGTTCATATGAATCATCCCCTCACTTCCTTTAAGTCTTTATTCAAAAGTCATCTTCTCAGAGGGGTTTACTGTGGTTCCCCTATCTAAAATTACAACTCATTCTCCTCTTAATTCTTCCTCTTTGCTGGTTCACTTTTCTCCTTTGCATCAAATGACATATTCCACATTTACTTCTCTGTATGTTTTACTGTCTGTCTTTCCCACTAGAATATAAGTTCAATGTCAGCGTTTTTGTTCACTCATTAAATATGTGACTTTGCAGGGGGAAACCCTCAACTTCTCTGATCTAGAGTTTATTCATCTATCTCTGACAGAGTTCTGCAGCAATGCCTGGCACAGAGTAGGAGCTTAATAAATGGTTGTTTGAACTGATGACTGACTCTAAAAGAGCTTTCGACATTATGACCATTGAACCATGAAAAAAAGAAGAGGCGAAGGAAGGGAAAAGAAAAAAGGGAGATACGAAGAAAGGAGAGAAAAGAATCACATCATAGATGTTCAGATTACAGTGGTACAGATAAAAAGAACCAAGGAGCAGGGTACCTAGGTGGCTCAGTCGGTGGAGAGGCCAACTCTTAATTTCAGCACAGGCCATGATCTCATGGTTCATGAGATCAAGCCCCACGTGGGGCTCTGTGCTGACAGTGCAAAGCCTGCTTGGGATTCTCTCTCTCCCTCTCTCTCTGCCCCTCCCCTGCTTGCAGGCACTCTCTCTCTCAAAATAAACTTTTTTTAAAAAGTTTTTAAAAATACTAATAAGAAAAGAACGAAGCAGCAAAATAAAATGGAAAAGGAACCAGTGTATCTGAAGAGCCAAAAATTAAGTCCTCCATTAAGAGAAACCTCGGGCTGCACGTAGCCCCAGTCCCAGTCCCAGGAAAAGTCTCAGACTGTTCAAGGCTAAAGCCATCCTCAGACCGCCCTCAGTTCAGCTAATCAAAAAACATTCCAATGGTCTGAGTCAAGGCTGGGAACTGCAGATACAAACTAGCCAACTTCTCACTGCTTGACTAAACCCCACGTGGGCCCTTTGAACTCACCTCACAATTGGTCATTTTCAAAGGATTCTCAAAGGTCATGATTGGGTCCCACCAAAAGTAATGAACACCTCACAGACACTGATTGGTCAAAGCTGTAATTGTAATTGGTGCTTATGTGATGATGCTACATGTACTGTAACACCCCCATCCCTTACTCCTTAAAAACCCTATTCGCTATTGTTCTTCGCTTCACCTTGCTGCCATGACACCGGCAGGCTGGTGAGCCCCTGCTCGAGCTTGTAATAAAGACCCTTTTGTACTTGCATCGGTGCCGGCTCCTTGGAGGTCTCTGGGACTCATGATTCGGGCACAACATATCATCATCAGAAAGCCCAGGAAAGAAACAAAAAATGAAGCACAAGAAGGAAGCGCTGTTCTTCACTGTACACTCAGTCTTTCCCCGATTTAGCTATGGTTTATCATGAGCTGGTACAGCACTTTCCTCAGAACCTTGGGAATCATCCCTTCTTCAGTGAACAAGCAGGTCAACTGTTCCCAATGTTATACCCCCAGATCACAGTATCCTCAACGACCAGAGACCACCGGGGAGACTGAGTCATGCATGCAAAGGCAAAGGGCTTTATTACGGGCTCGAGCTCGGACTCACAGACTTCACCAGCACAGTGGATCCGTGCTGTGAGTCCAGAACAAAGAAAGAGTAGGGTTTTTATAAGGTTTGTGACGGGGGGAGTTAAAGAAGTTGTGACATGAGAACAGTGATCCAGTCGTAATTATACAGCATTATTGACAGCGGGTTTAACCATACATGTTATCCAGAGTATCTGTTACTTTTGGCAGGATCCAATTACAACATTCAGGGTACCCTTAAATTCAACCAACCATAGAGCGAGCCTAGAGTCTTGTTCGGCGACTAATGGGTTAACTTTTACATTAGGCAGCTGAGATTTATCTATAGTTGCTGGCCTTTCTTGATTGGGGTTGCCAAGGTAGTGTGGTGGAGTGAAGTGGTGGGCAGTTTCTTCGGCCTTGGGCAATGTGTAGCTGCCTGATAGTTTCGGGGAAGCTGAAACTTAGGCCTTCTAGTTTAGAGGGGAAGTTTGGACAAGTCCAAACTTGTGTCCTTACACCTCGAGGTGGTCATGTACTTGAGAGGCCTAAAGAACGCCAGAGACACTAGGATCAAATGAACAATAGACCCATCTATTCTTCGTCACCATCTAAACATGTATGTAATGCCAGGTACATACTAAGATGACCACTTTAGTGTATGGTCCTGATCTGGAATGTAACACTCCTCAATGCACATATACACAGACAAACACATCTTCACACTACACAACTGAGAGATTCCCAGTTTTCCTGCAGTGCAGGGAGCAAGAAATTCTATACTTTTCTTATTTAGGTCCCAAGTGATGGCTCTTCTGAAACAAGAAAGAACTTCCATTATCCTTGCATGGGATGCTCTCTAGGGCCTTAAAGGGGCCCCTTTCCCTTGTGGTTCATCCTTTACGATGATTCTCACTCTTTTCTTCTCCGACACCCCAGCCTTGCAGGAGCTACTTTGGTAATCGGATAAGTTTTGCACTGAGATGCCTTTAAAGGTCTGTTTTGAGGAAAACAGCATGCACTTTGCAACCTTTTTGGTAATTTTATTTAGCCAGAGTCTCTTCTTCCCGAGGATTTAAAGCATGATGGAAACTTTAGCTCATGAATCAAAACAGCCCTCCAGAGCTAAAAGCTAGCTGTATTTGCATAACAATTTAGCAGCTCCAAACAGCAGGGCAAGGTGAGGTGAAATAAATTGCCAAGGTCACGGTTCTCTTGAAGTGTATTGAAATTCAGAGCTGCTGGTCCCCAGTCTTGCTCCACCCCAAGGATGTGTCTCCTACTCTCCTTCTGGAGGATACCAAGGTCTAAATCTACTGTATGCGTGGAAACCACGGGTCCGCCCTTACCCCTCTCTTTTGCTTTTCATTTCAGGTGATTCAGGTCTTGGAGGAAGAGACCAAATCATCACCAGCTGACTTCACTGTATTACCATACAAATGAAAGAATTTACTGGAAATGGTGATCTGGTTGGGCTTTTGGTCTTAACTAGAAACTACGGTCGACTGTGCTTTAAACTCTAAAAGTATTTTCAATCTCTTTAATTTCTGGATCAAATAATTGCTTCCGATTCACATTTTAATTCCGAGAACCTAAACACGTAGGGAACCTTTAAAACCCGCAAAGGCCCACGTGCCCGAGAGAAGCAAGCGGAGGAGATTAAATGTGTAAATGAATCTGGCTTCAGTGCCCTTAGCTAGAAAAATCTTTAAAGCGACACATTGAAGAGAAGCTCGTTCAAGTCACAGCTTCTTAGAACCTATCCCTGCGAACCACTGGATTTCAGATTCCTCGGGCACAACTTCGAATTGGGGATTCTCTGCAGCTCCGAGGCCTCGCCCTCTCGGGTCGCAGGAAATTTCACAAGCCGAGACGCGTCGCGGTGGCGGGGAGCGGACTTTCCAAGGGGCGCGGGGAGCGCCACCCGGGAATCTCCCCATCAGCGGGCATTTAGCGCAGCCAAGCGACAGGCTGGCGCCAGGGCTCAGCAACAGGGAGGCGCCGGCTGAGGCGGGGAGAACTTTGCGCTCCGAGCAGAACCACCCTTTGCTGGCCAGTCGCGTCGCTCCGCCGAGGAAGCAGGCGGCGGCGGCCAGCGGGCGGAAAGGGGAGAGGAGCAAGGAAGGGAGGAAGTAGCGAGACGGCAAGAAAGATGAAGCCAGCGCTGGGGGGCCCCGCCGGAGGGTGGCCGACGGCGGAGCAAGGACGATTTGGCTTGTTTTTCGCACCCCGGGCGTGAACGCCTGCTCCCGAGCGATCCCAAGGAAATAAGGGGGTCTCGCCCGGGCAGAAAAGGAAAAGAAAAGAATCCAAGTGAGCGCATCGCCTCCGGGGTCGCGTTGGCCCCTAGGAACTCCGGCCGCTTCCCAGCCCAGCCTCCCCGGGGGCCGGACGCAGTGCCCGAGCCGCCCTGCAGATGGGGCGGGCAGGGAACGGGCGCGCAAGCCGCGGGTGACCGGCGCCGGCCCGCCGGCTGCCTGGCTCCGCGCAGGGACCCGGCGGGCGGAGGATGCGAGGCGGAAGGACTTGGGCGCGCTAGGCTCCAACTTGCATGGCGCGGGGACCGCTTCGGCTCCTGGGAGCGCTTGGCCGCGAGGAGTGAGCCGCCCGCGGGACCTGGGGGCGGAGACCTTAGGCAGCGGCTGCAGGGGGGCGAGCCGGGCGCAGGAGGGGGCGCGCTTTCTCCCTGCGGGTCTCAGTAATGAGGAGACTGAGTTTGTGGTGGCTGCTGAGCAGGGTCTGTCTGCTGCTGCCGCCGCCCTGCGCTCTGGTGCTGGCCGGGGTGCCCGGCTCCTCCTCGCACCCGCAGCCCTGCCAGATCCTCAAGCGCATCGGGCACGCGGTGAGGGTGGGCGCGGTGCACTTGCAGCCCTGGACCACGGCCCCCGGCGGCGCCAGCCGCGCTCCGGACGGCAGCAGAGCGGGAGCCCAGCGGGATGAGCCGGAGCCAGGGACTTGGCGACCCCCGGCGCCCTCGCCGGGCGCACGCTGGTTGGGGAGCGTCCTGCACGGCCGGGGCCCGCCGCGCGCCCGGAAGCCCGGGGAGGGCGCCGGGGCGGAGACCCTGTGGCCTCGGGACGCCCTCCTCTTCGCCGTGGACAACCTGAACCGCGTGGAAGGGCTGCTGCCCTACAACCTGTCTTTGGAAGTAGTGATGGCCATCGAGGCGGGCCTGGGCGATCTGCCGCTGTTGCCCTTCTCCTCCCCAAGCTCGCCGTGGAGCAGTGACCCTTTCTCCTTTCTGCAGAGCGTGTGCCACACCGTGGTAGTGCAAGGGGTGTCGGCTCTGCTCGCCTTCCCCCAGAGCCAGGGCGAGATGATGGAGCTCGACTTGGTCAGCTCCGTCCTGCACATTCCAGTGATCAGCATCGTGCGCCACGAGTTTCCGCGGGACAGTCAGGTGAGAGGAGTGGGGGCTCCTCTTGGGGGCCGGGACCTTGTGGAAGGGAGGAGGGAAGGAAGGGGAGGGGTGAGGTCCAGAGGGACTTGGGGCTTTACAACTTTGATATTGTTTTAGGGATCGGACCATATCCGTAGATGGTTGGTAGAAGGACCTCAGTACAAGTAAAATAAGACCGTTTAAGTGCGGATTGAAAGAAAATGAGAGGTAGCGGTAGCAGATAGAAGAAATGAAGTGGAGGAAATAACTGGAAGAAAAAAAATCCTCCTGTTTTGACCAGATGCGGAAACCTAGTGGATGCTGGAGGAAGTTAGAACTCAAAATTCTAGATCGTAGAGAGCAAAAGAGGTTCTAAAGACTAGCGCGGGGGGTGGGGTGGTGATGGAAGATCCCAGGCAAATCTAGAGCCTTTCACTCTCTAGAGGAACTGAGAGCATGTGGCGGGAAGAGCAGCATCTGCTCCTACTGCTTTAGAAGGTGTGCCTGAGGCTTGGGCGGGGGTGGAAGGAAGAAATCCCTCAGAATTCCTTTGAGTCAATAAAAAATCTGCAACTAGTACAGAAGCAATCGGTAAAGAAGCGTGGTTAATTAGGTTTAGGTATTGGAATGCATTAGAAATATTATGTGAATGGATGGGAGGACTCATTTGGGGTTGGTGGGTTTGTTGTTGTTGCTGTTTTGGGGGTTTGGGGTTATGTTTTGGTTATTTTGGTCCCTACCTTCTTTCTGTGTGATGTGGGCTGAGTTTGGCTGTATGCAGTTGCTGTGTTCAGCCCATTTCTGTCTCAATTATCTAGTAATAAAGAAAGAAGAATCTAATGATTCCATTTCTTAAGGGTGAAAAAACTGAATATATTTTAAAGAAAAGATATTTGTGAACTTACTGTTGACAGTTGTGATTTTGAGGACCTGAGGGCAAAGTCATTTCAGCAATAGGGGTTTTCTGCATTTTGTGCATTATCGTTATCAAAATATCAAGCTTCATTTAGCCTTGCACAAAGTATTTATGAAACAAGTAGGTTTAATTGTTGTTGGCCTCATGTTAAAGATTGAGAAAGTAAGGAAAGTTTTCATCAGTGTACTAATAAAAGGGTTCAGACACTGGAGAATTTCTAACTATATCATTTCACTACCCCTTTGGCTGAAAAAAATTTTTCTAATCTCTTTTCCTCCACTTTTGATATATATACAGAGATAAAAGCTCAAATGAGTAAGGCCAAATACAAGTGAAAAGTTTGATAGAATCGATGCATAAAATATCAAGAGAGTACTAAAGGTTTCTTTTTCTAGAAAAATGGATCTTACATTTTTAATCTTAGGAAGGCCGGGCACCCGCTACTTGCAGCAGTTGCCCAGAAGATTGCTATTTAATGCTGAACTATAGAGATTTGATCTGCAGAGTGCACGCTAATTAACTTTTATCTAAAACATTTCCGTCACCTGAATCTGAATGACTGTAGGCAGCAGATGGGAAGGCATGGAAAACACAGGTGCACAATGCTACCAATGGCCAAAGTGTTATAAACATGAAATTGCATCCATAGGGTGCATCATTATTAATATATATGCAGAATCAGATTGAACAAAATGGAAGAGTCAGCATCACTTGCTTCTCATCATTGCTTCTTTATTACCTAATACTTCATAAGTTGCCAATAGTGTGTACAGTCTCCAGACTCCTTTCCATTTGTAGATTGTTTGACAAATTGTAAATAGCAAGAATTTTCCTTGAATTAGTGTTTGTCAGTTAGAAAGGAGATTGTGTTCCATGATGGATTTGTGCAGATACAGCACAGTACGAGGGGACCAGAGAAACCATGAAGCAGCATCTAGAATCGAACATCTTCAAAGCTTTAGGACCACTGTGGGAACAGCCTTCCAGGACAACCCTTACAAAACTGACAATAAAATGAACACTCTGCCAAGCACATTTTCTTCTGCACTTCAGTTCAGAAATGTATTTTAAGTCACTGTTGTCACCATTATTTTCATGGTACACATCTTGAAAGGGAGAGATTATTATATTAACTCTGATCTTGTTTGCCCAAGTGACATTTTCATTTGTCTTTGTATTTTATATTCAAACATATCTAACCTGTCTTACCTTTCATATATCATTTAAATGTCATTCTACAGTGTTCTATATTAAGAATCTCCAACTCAATGCCTAGTCACTATAATATGTAATTTTAGGATAGGACCATAATCTGCTTTCAGCAAAAATAACAGATCTTTCTTTCCCTTGCTTCTCCTAAAAAGTAGACCTTTCTCCCATACACTGATGTGATTACAAAAAAGCTTTGAAAATATAAAACAATGTCAGAGTCATTTTAAGCATTAAATCAAATTGAGTTAATTTAGCCACCATTCTCATTGGATTTTGCTGCCCAGTGACCTAATATAATACATTGATTAGGCCAGTGCCTGAATAAAGGATGCTAGCAGAAAGTGGAATTGTCCACACACCAAGTACAATAAAATTGTGTCTCTCATTCAGACAAATCAAAATTGCTTAGAGCAGTGGCAGCAACAGTCTTTTCTCTCACTTTCTTTTTACTGCTGATTTCTTTCATATGAAACCTTGAAATGATAATGGCTTTGATAGTATTCTACCACAACTCATGAATGGAAAGAGATACCCCTGAAATGATCAAAACCCTGAGAAAAGCATGATAAGTTTTATTTCAATAAACTACTTATTGGAAACAAACGCATTAGATCATTAGCTTGTAAGGAACCAGCTTTATTCAGGCAGGGAAATCCATTATAAGTAAGATAATAAACCACTCACTTTGGAAACCATATGTATCCTCGCTATATAATCAAAGCTTCAGACAGCATTACACATAGGATAGGGTCAAAGCACATTTCCATCCATTCCAGGGTCTGGAATGTATCCCCATGTTTCCATCCATTCCAGGGTCTGGAATGTATCCCCACAGATAAGGGGGGGACTACTGTGTGTCATTAAGGGACAAGTAAAGGACATTTATTTTTAACAGATCTTCTCTCGACTGTATTGGTTTTCCTTGACTTGCTTCATGCAAAGCACTGCTGTCTGTCCTCTGAGGGAAATATATTCTTCTGCAATTCATGATGAATGGCTGATACTAGCACCTAATTGTTGCTGACTTGGAGATAAATGATTTCAAATTAAATGTCAAGTGACACAAAACTTTTCTTAGAAGTCATCTTTTAAAGATTCCTCTTGAGGAACAGAGACTTAGGACTAATTTGGAAGTTTTTATTTTTAATTTGGGGATTTTTTTTATAGTACTTAAATTTTTTTTCCAGATAAATAGATCAGAACAGACCAGAAGATACATTCATTGGGCAATTAATCTGTCTCACTCACTTCTCTTTGTGCCTTCCACAGTATAATCATAGAGAATATTTGGTCTTGACCTTCTTTGACTCATCTTGGAGTTAATTTATGATGAATCAACTGAACTGAGTATCTGAATCATCTGAAGACCAATTTCAATGTCTAATCCCTTAATGTTTTATCTTTTGGTGTTGCGCAATCCACCATGGATTTTGTGCCATTAGATCTTATTTCATGAATACCTCCAGTCAAATTCCAATTGTGTTGGTTAAAAGGGCACAATATAATGGAAGGTATATCAAGTAATAATCAAGACTCTCAGTCTACCTCTGCCTCTTACTGGCTGTGTAATCTTGGGCAAGTGCTTCTGTCTCTGAGCTCCATGTTTATCAGTCAAAAGAAGGTACTTACCAATCTGACAGAGTTGTTCTGTGAATCAAATAAGAAAATGAAGTCCTTTGGGAAAATTTATAGTATTAGCCCAATGACTGGCAGAGAAGTGTTGGTTATGATCTGATAAGAATCATCCAAGTCTTAATTCTTCACTTATTCTCATTGTAATTAATGATCAAATTGGGATGTGATTCACAGTGTCACGTGTCTTCATTCTCCACCTTACTCTCTACTCCCTCATTTTCTTCCTCTTTAGAGAAAAAAATTAGTAAGTAGGTTTAATCCCCCTCCAAAAAAGGAAAAAAAAAAAAACCTCTTAAGTATGTTGCACACTTGCCCCAAAATAGAGGACATGCCATAGGTACTGTTTCTATACTGATGGCAAATTTTTACCTTTTGCACATGTAACACAGTTTCTAGAGACTTAGGTAGAAGCCTCAATAAGATGCTCAAAGTTTTTCAGAAATGTTGGTCTCTCACATTGGTCATGAGTTTTTCCTGTGAGCAAACTTACAACAATAGATTGTTTATGAGTAGCCTCATAGTTTATGAGACTATGGCCATACAGTTAACCCACTCCACCTACTGTATCATTGAGCACACGGTTTGGCTCATCATCACATTATTTTCACAGCAAGTCTTTCTTGATGAGAAAAGCAGTGTGTTGGTTCGTTCTGGCACAAGCTCCTTAGCTCATCATGGACAGATTACAAAGAATTTGCAAACCAGCTACTTTGAGCACTGTGGCCCTAGACAACTATGTGGGGCTCTCATAGCAAAGTATTGTTCATTTTGGTCACATCACTAAATGTAGAGATGAGCATTTCATCGTCTCTTCTCCTGCCTACCCTAACTGCAGCCACTCACATACACAGAAAAGCAAAGGAAGTGTAGAGCACCAGAAATGTGATGCTGAATCTATAAAACTAGGCAAGAAGGAAGAAAGAACATCTCAGCATCTGCCACATTGCTTTTTGAGCGAATGCATGAATAACAAACTAATGGAAATCTTTACACCACTGATTTGTCTTTCTCAGATCTTTTCTTTTTTGGATACTGGGAGAAAAGAGCAATAGGGAAAAGGTGAGCAAAGAGTAAGCTAGCTGTCTGCCCTCACTCTTGCCTCATCCCTCCCCTTTGCCCAACCTAACACCTCAGCCAGATTTTCAGGTCTCCTTCTAAACGTGTATGATTCAGTCACTTTCGGGGGACACTGTGATCTCCTGCATTGAGGGACCAGGTTGATCACACGGACCTGGACTGGTATTTTGTCAACGGGAGTAAGTATGGACACTGAAAGGCGAGTATCTGGTTTGTCCAGCAATGGTCTACTGGTAGAGACGAGCCTTCAAAGGTTCAAGTAGTAAGAAATTAAGCAGGATGACTTTGTTTTTAGTCAGGCTGAATTATGCCCCATTGTTATTCTTTTGAGTCATGCATTTAGGAACAAACTAAATCATATATATTTTTGTAGCATTTATGCTTTTCAAGTCTTCACAGATGTGCTCACAGAATCCTAACAGTCTTGTGAGGTAGATAACAATGTGTAGACAACATATAGGATACTAGAGAGAGCTATGCATTATAGGAAATGAGGAGTCACCAAGAAGAAAAACTGACTAATAGCTCCTTCTAAATTCAGTATATTTGTTAGCCTACAATCCAAGAACAGACTGGGTCCATCACTGCTTTTGAATTACCTTAGAAAAGAGGATAAAAGAGAGAGATTTACTTCAGATTTGATTGTTAAAAGCATATTTCACACTAAATAACCAATAATGGAAATTGAATTAAATGAATCATGATATAGTTTTATAGTGGAGTTCTATCTTCAAATAAAAATATATTGACACAGAGAGAGGAAAAAATCTATAATGTATGTAAGGTGTGACCCCAATCCTGTGAACTATGAAGTCTAGAATCTTATTGATAAAAATGGTAAATGTGACTGTAACTAGATGATCTATGCTTCCCTATCTGTGCTCCAATTTTTTTAAAGTATGTAATACTTACATGATCAAAAATATTAAGAGAAAAAAGACAAGTTACCTTCATGTTTCCTCACTAATGGTTTTGCTACTTCAATATGAAAATACAGATTTTAGGAAAAAATAAGTTGCAGAATATGTTTAGATTTATCAAAGTCCTTTCACATCTTTTGTTTTTAATTTTTCATTTTATCCTCACAATCTTTGTAAGGTGAGCAGGACAAATAGTGTTATTGTGTCAGTGATCATTCTTTTAATACAAAGTGTTGACATGGCAAGATTAATAAAAACTAAAATTATCAGAGTAAGACCTCAAATATTCTGAGTTGCTCTCCAGAGTACCTCCATTTGCATTTTCTTCTTTTAAAAAAAATTTTTTTAAGTTGTATTTATTTCTGAGAGAGAGAGAGAGAGAGACAGCGTGAGCAGGGGAGGGTCAGAGAGAGAGGGAGACACAGAATCCGAAACAGGCTCCAGGCTCCAGGCTCTGAGCTGGCTGTCAGCACAGAGCCCGACGCGAGGCTCGAACCCACGAACCGTGAGAGCATGACCTGAGCCGAAGTTGGATGCTTAACTGACTGAGCCGCCCAGGCGCCCCTCCATTTGCATTTTCAATATGCACGTGATATTCCAGCTTAGGAGATCCGGCTCCAGTGGACCAGCCCCAAGCAAAGCAAAGAAATCTGTGGTTTTGAAACCCCATCTAGAGTTCCAATTCACTGAAGTACACCCTCAGCTTACCTGTATGTAAAGTTAGTCAGCAATGAGGTGAATTTTGAGGTCTATTTTCAACTTAGCTCTGAATGATTGAATCTTTGGACTGGTTATGTCAGAGGAAAAAACGTAATGTTCTATTTCTATTAGTTGGTATAAGTGAGGAATTCATAATTCTCACCTTTATCTACTACCCTAATTTCTCATTGAAGGCTCCCAGGAATTAAACTTAAGGAATAGTAGAACCATGAGCCAATTGATATTTTAGACTTCTAGGGGAATATGAGGTTGTTAGAAAGGGCAGAGTCTAACTTGACATGGATTGAAGGTTCAGAAGTTTCCCATTTCATACAGGCTTTATCTGTACTAAAGTAACTGATTTGTGGCATACGTTAGCTCAAAAGTTTAGGGACAATAGGGACAATAGCACTATTATATATTAAGGCTTACCAAAAAAAGATACCCATAAGGCAAACTGTGTTTTATTGAATGCTGACTATATCAAAACTGATGCATACAACTTTGAGGGACTTTTTAAATGCATATTGCTGTTCTGATTATAAAAGTCGTGCGTGCATGTGTACTACTTCCCATGGGTGTCCACAGATAAACTTGAGCAACATTTTGATATATTTTATTCTCTCAAGGCTAATGGTTTAAAATTTTCAGAAACCATTGGGTACAGTTAAAGAAAGCCTTACTGTCAGTCCAGCTGAGCATTTACATCAAAGGACAGAAGAGAGGTAAAAAAATTTTTTGTTAATTTTCAAAAAGTCAGAGTTGACAGGGTCTTTTTAAACTTGGGCACTCTGAATTGATGGTATTTCTATATTAAAAGGTGGTATTTTCCTTTATATGTGTAATCTAGCTTTATATTTTCAATATTCTGCAAGTGGCTGTATCTGTACAGTTCCAAACAATGGCTCAGCCTAGATCTTTCAGACCAGAATGGCTTAGAAATGGGTTGCCACTACTCTCTTCTCAGTTCGGGATGGTCATTAGCAGAACTTTCAGTGTCAAGCACTTTGATGGCTACACAGCCTGCATGCAATCTGTTGGTGGTTTTTTTGTTTTGTTTTTTTGGTTGTTGGTTTTTGTTTTGTTTTGTTTTGTTTTGTTTTGTTTTGTTTGTATTGAAAGCCCCAACTCAAAGCCAAACAAAAGTCGGGTTAATACTCTCCACATTAAAAATAAAGAAATTTTATTTCATAAACAAAGTGAGATGCTTAGCATGCCTTCATCTAACAGAATCACAGTCTGCCTGTTGCAGAATTCCATTTGTTCAGTCCCAGCCAGAGGCATTTAAATAGGGATTCCATTAAAGAATTTGCTTCTGTATATTTTGCATTTAATAGGTTCAGATGGAGAGCTGTTATTGTCTTGATCCTATGCAAGGAATTCATTTGAGTCACCTCACACACTGTATTCTACACACAAGGAAATGCTTCACTGTGTACCTGAAAATGAATGATAAATCCATGCCTGAATTAATCCAAGGTGCCTTTACCTGGTCGCAGGCACAGAGAGCCATCTAGTGGTCCCTAAAATACAGCTTTTAGGTAAAGCATCGTAGAAATGTAAACTGACAAAGCAGGAAAAGGATTCCAAAGAGCTTTTAGTCCATGTCCCAGTCTTTTGACTATGGGAAATCTAGGTTAACCCACCACAGGAAAGATCTTCTAATGCCTTCTCGGAAGATCCAACCATCCCTGCTCTTTGGCCACCATATCTATAGTTGCAGTTATAAACCTTAAAGGAAGACTATCTGAAAGTGTATGTCTCGAGGGGTAGGAAGCAAATGTGAATGACTTTCAGTAACTCTAGGAAGGCAGAGTGACTAATTACTATAGTAGCTGTGTTTACTATCACTTTGGTTTATAATGCAACTTGAAAAGATGTAGCCATTTTATTGTGTTAAGCATATCTTTTGCTCCTTTATTTCTAACTATAAAAATTTTATGTTCTTTATGGATAATTCCAAAAATTAAAAAATGCCAGAGAATAAAATAAAAATCACTCATAAACCCACAACCCAGAGATTTAGGCACATGTATGTATGATACAATTGGGAACCATGCTATTTTATGATTTTTAAATTGTATATTATAAACATCTTTCTGTGTCATTAATATTTTTTTCTTTATTTTTAAGGGCTAGATAATTTGCCTTTGAATAGATTGTTTCATTTGTTTGACCCCTGTTGTTTGAATCCAGGTGTTTCCCACAAAAAAAAAATCAATAACACTTTAACTAATGGGACTTTACCAGACTGGTCCTCCTTGTAGTTTTTTGGTGCTCTGGAACCCCTTCTACTTAGCTCTAGGACATCATCATGGTTGGGGTTTTTTGTGTGTGTGGTTTTTCTAGCTCTTTCATTATCTTTTACTGATTGTATTTCCTGCCTTTGGCCCCTTGTAGTAACAATACTAAGGCTGTGCTAACATGGTAGCTACTAGCCCTATATGAATACTTACATTTAAATTAATTAAAATGATAGAAAATTTAAAGGACTCTCACCCCAGTTAAAGGACTCAGTGGCCACATGTGGGTAGTGGCTACAGTATTTGACAGAACATATATTCTCTATCTTCATAGAAGGTTCTATTGGACATTTCTATCGCTGTCAAAGGGCATGCAGTTGTAAGAATCAGAAACTCACTCTGTGGAGCTCAAAAGTGAGGGTTTTGTGCTAAAAACTACAGGAAAATGACAAGGAAGACAATTGGAGGAGCTGCTGGAATCTGGTAGGGCAGCTACTCTCTGCCCATCCTCTGGGGCACAAAAGCTCTGCTCTTAGCTCCTCCCTTCATGTCTGCTCCATCCTTCTGTGTGGATACCGGCTTCTTCCTCTGCCCTGCCATGACTTCTGCATGGAGGTGGTTCTGATTTACTAGGATGAGATGTACCCTGAACTCGGTAGGATTTGTAACTCTAATCATCTGTGTCTTTTACAGCAATTCATTCACATTCTTCAGATATCTAATGGGCTCAAGACACATGGATTGCTTCCCCCTCCATCTCAAGTTATATGTCGTCCCTTAGTCCAATCAGCAATGGCCAGATTTCTGAGCTAAGTGTTCAATAGAAACCCGAGAGTACAGCAGTAAATAAGATAAAAGAGCTATTAGAACTTACATTGTAGCAGAGGAGACAGACAGTAAGACATACAAACATATAAATATAGTATTATTAAGTAGAGGCAAGTGCGATGGAGAAAAATAAATCAGGGTAAAGAATTAGAGAATAACTGTGGTTCATCACCAAGCCTATCTGAAGAGGTGACAGCTGAGCATACAATGAAGTAAGAAGTGAATCATGCAAATTGCTAAGGGAAGAGCATTATAAGCAAAGACAACAAAAATATAAAGCCCCTGAGGTAGGAATGAGCAAAGCAAGAAATATTTGTTGAATAAATGAAAAAATGGACTAACCTTAGGTACTATCCATTGTAACATTTGTGAGTGGGCACAGTTTCAAAGAAGGTATAACTAGTAAGGCAGTATTTCCCAAGGTTTGGACCCCTGAACTTGTCTCCTGACATAGGGCAATACCTTAATTGGAATTTGTGGTTCTATCTCATTCTCACCTTAAACTCAAAATATTTAAGGATATCCTAAGGCGATGTCCCTTTTTACCTATAAACAAGAATTCTCATACCATCTTGGACCTCTCTCTCCTCTTCTCATCAGGTTCTGTTGCCTTTCTTTGAATACTTTCCATACCTTCATCTTTCCTTCTTTTCACAAGACATTAGCTGCTCCTGCCAATATTCTTGAGTAGCCTCTAGAGCTCTAGTTTCTTTCCCCAAAACCATTCTACAATCTTCTGAAAGCAAAGCAACTTCCATTCATTTATTCATTCTTTATTTAAAAAATTTTTAAGTTGATTTTTGAGAGAGAAAGAGAGCAGGTGGGGGAGGATCAGGGAGAGAGAGAATCCCAACCAAACTCTGCACTTTCAGTATGGCCCCGTTGCGGGGCTCAAACTCTCAACCCATGAGATCATGACCTGAGCCAAAATCAAAGAGTCAGACACTGAACTAACTGAGCCACCCAGGTGCCCCTTCATTCTCCATTTTTTATTCAAGTGTAGCACACTGAGTTTCATGGCACCACCGTCCTCAATAGCCATCTTATTATGGCAGTGTCATCATTTTTTTCCATGTCCCAACACTCCTGAGGGATGAAACATACTCCTTAATAATAGTGATTCAGTACAAGAGTAATTCATGGAATCAGAGCAGGGTACACTGACCTTAAGAGAGCGTATCAGATTCTCCAAGTTTTGTGAGTATAGTTCAAAAGCATTCCATCCCCCACTCTCAAGTTCTGACATATCTCTCCTGAAGCCAGAGAAACACAAGTTAATGATTAGCAAACATACAGAACCTGGTCCTCAAGACCTTTCACAAACATGTGCAAATAACTTTCCAATTCATGACACTCTTTTGAGACACAGGTGCCCAGAAAGCATAAGATCCCTAGGAATAGAAATGTGTGTGTGTGTGATATTAAAAAAAAATCAATAGATGTAAATTATTATATTAAAAAGCATTTTTCTATTATACACCTAGATGGAAAGACAGATATATACCCAAGTTGTCATCATTTGCAGATGAATTAAACTCCTATTCAGAATTGATTTTTCCATTGAAACAATGTTATCTGTGGCTGTTAAGACCAGAGACCAGGCCACAAAAGTCTGTTTGACCCATGCTGTAACAATTCTGGTAATAGTGGTTCTGTAGATGCTGAACACTCTCTATTACAGGCTCTTTGTGTTTGAGACCAAGGGGATATGGATTGAGGAGGAAAACCAGAAGACCTGGCTTTAAATTCTAATTCCAGAGTCGTCTGTACAGTCTTGGAAAACCTCTCTGAGTCTGAGGTTTTTTTTATATTATAAATTATAAATAAATAGTCCCTCATTAAGTAGGTATTGGTTGCGTACCTACTATATTGTTTGAAAGAATCGATACGGGTTTCAGTAAGTTAATATACATAAAGACACTTTGTAAATTCAAATTTAAAAAACAGAAGAGAAGCATTCTTACCAAAGCATCTTTTTCATCAGGAAGACACTTGCAGTTCCACTTTAGGAAAGCCAGGACATCTCTTCTCCGGTGCTCATCTCGCGTGGGAATAGCCCACCCTTGTCCTGGCCCCGTGCACCAAACCAGAGTGATGCTACTATGACTCCTAAACGGTCACCAGCAGCTGGAAGGGGAGGAAAGGGGGTAGAGTGGCTTCACACTTTCCAAACAGAAACTAAAAAGTGCTTGCTGTCAGGGCACCAGGGCGCTTCAGTCAGTCAAGCATCGGCTTAGGTCTTGATCTCATGGTTCGTGAGTTCGAGCCTTGTGCTGGGATTCTCTCTTTCCTGTTCTCTCTGCCCCTCCCTTACTCGCTCTTTCTCTCTCTTTCTCTCAAAATAAATAAATAAACTTAAACAAAAAAAAAACCAAAGTGCTCATCCTGAATGCCCCTCTAGTCGGCTGCTCGTCTCAGGCCTGAGGAGGGAAAGAAAGGGCTTTGAGGAGCTGACAGGAAAGTCACAGCCAGGACACAAATTTGAATGAGAGACACTTTGGAAGTCAAATGTTAAAGCTCAGATTGCCTGCTTATATTCATAAACACACATTTGTTCAGCTTTAAGATTTCATCAGTTTCTAAATAATATTTCATAATGGACTGGGATCCTGGAGAATAATCAAATCTCATTCTACCATTCATTACAAGTCTACACTTGCTGAACAGCAGCCACTTAAAAATCTTTTCCTTTCCTTCCTTTGGAACCACTTCTGAATTCATCACCCCACAACCCACCCCCCAGGCCAGGAGAACCCTTAGGATCCCCTTCATGTAAAGTAATGCTGGGAAAGATCAGGAATAAAGCAGCAGGCTTACGCTTGGCCACACCATCCAGGACTTCACTGTCCTCCTAGCTGACTTCTCTGCCTCCAGTTTTGGCTCTTCCATTACATTCTCCAAACTGCTGTCAGAAAAAGAAACAGTTCACTGGCCTACTTAAACCTGGTCACTCCTCCCTAAAAACCACAGCGTAGTTTCCCAGTTCAGACATTTGTGTACTGCCTTCATAAGTTTTGCCATATCTCTGCATCACCTATTGCCATTCGTTTTTTAAAATCACTGTTCAACATAAATAAATTTATTTTTAAAAATTTTATGATTACATCAGTGAAAAACCAGTCCCCCTTTCCATAAATAGAAATAAGTACACAAAAGGCGAGCCTGGGTGGTTCAGGTAATTAAGCATCTGACTGCAGCTCAGGTCATGATCTCACCGTTTGGGAGTTTGAGCCCCACATTGGATCTCTGCTACCAGCACAGCGCCCACTTTAAATCCTCTGTCTCCCTCTTTCTCTGCCATCCCCAGCTTGTGCTCTCTCTCTGTCAAAAATAAACATTAACAAAATTTCTTAAGAAATAAGTACACAGTGAAATAAGTACAGCATGAAAATAAAATATTTCTAGCTGGGTAGGTAGCCGTGCCTAAAGCCCTTCTTCAAAAGGGAATATTTCCAGGTGTTCGGGAAGTGTTGAAGGCATATTGACACCAAATGGACGCTTTCTCCTAGATTTAGCAGAAGGATTAAACACTAATTGAAAAGGGATTAACATTCTCACTGTGTGATTCAGTGTTACTTAATGTCAAGTCCCTGATCGAGATCCTCTCGTGAACCACCTACGCTCTGCCAGCTTCTAACCTGTAGGTTGAATTCTAAGCAGCTGAGCGTGGCATTCAAGACCCTTCATTATCTGAGCCTTGTTTAACTCTTCTCATGTCTTTTTTAAAAATTTGTTAAAAATGTTTATTTATTTTTGATAGACAGTGCGAGCAGGGGAGGGACACAGAATTCAAAGCAGGCTTCAGGCTCTGCGCTGTCAGCACAGAGCCCGACATGGGGCTCCAACTCACAAACTGTGAGATCATGACCTGAGCTGAAACCAAGTGTCCGATGCTTAACCGACTGAGCCACCCAGGTGCCTGTCTTCTCATTTTCTTCTTGATACTGACCCTCTGCCCTTGCACTCTGCTCAGCAGTGCCTAAATGCACAATGCTGTTCCAAGCCTTGGCACATGCTACTCTCACTCCTTGGAATGATCATTCCCACTGCGTCTGCCTGAAACTCCTATTCAACCTTCAAATGTTTGCTCAAGTATCACATAGGCATAGCGCTGCCCAGCCTTTCCCTACCATGGCTAACCAATTCCACTTTTGTGGGGCATTCTTCTTTTCTAGATCTATCATACAGTAGTGTAATTATTTATTAACGTGTGTTTCTGTCCTCCATTAAATTAAACCCTAAGCTTCTAATACAGTGCATGGCTCATAAGAGATGCTCAGTGACCATGGACTAAAGCGAATGAATGGTCCATTTTTGTCCCTTCCGGTGTAACAGAACTAAGCACAGTAACCCCTATGGGAAACCCACTGACTGTTCAGGCGGGATGATGAGAACCTAAGACAGTGTACCACCTTATGAAAAAGGATGCTCATTCACTGTGGTGGATAAAGTTCATAACCACCCAGAATTTACTGTTATGTAGAACGAACCTGAAAGGGTAAGGCCTTGAGGAAACTGATTTTGTAAGAAGTAGAAAACATGTTTCTACTACCCTGTTAAGTTTTTTACATATCCTTCATTGTCCCCAAATCGGTTTTCAGTTTCCTGGAGACCACAGTGACAGGAAAATGACATTGTTGTCATGTCTTTGAGCCACTGCTTTCCCAAATTATAATCCCCCGCTTCAGCCAATTTCACTATATTGTATAGCCAAAGATTCTTGACATGTAAAATTAAAGAAAGTCAGAACTGATGAAAAGTAAAGTTACTGGAAATAATCACCACTTAAGAAGAGAAATGCCTAGAATTGTATTTCATCTTGTCATCCCTTGTCAAACAAAATAATCAGGAAATCATACAAAAGTTCAGTTTTGGCTAAGGCTAACCAGTTCTATTCCTGGCTCATTTTCTTTCATTAAGTAGAATTCTGTAGGCTTTCAGACCTCTGGAGTGGTGGCCATCTGTGTGTTAGCAATACCGAGATAACTTTTCAAAATGTAGATTGCCAAATTTATGAAATCCCAATTTATTCCTCTGGGGTTGGAGCACTGAAATCTGTCTAAAAACCAACAACTTCACAGGTGATTGTGTCCACAGATGATTCAGAGTATCATATTTTGGGACCACATTATCCTAAGAGTCCCCCCATCTAATGTGATTTTTAAACTGTGACCAGGCACCACCTGAAACATAAGCCCAAGGTAATTTTTATTTATTTTTTTACTTTCTAGAATTTATTTATTTTTTACAATTTACATCCAAGTTAGTTAGCACATAGTGCAACAATGATTTCAGGAGTAGTTTCCTTAAGTCCCTTACATATTTAGCCCATCCCTCATCCCACAACCCTTCCAACAACCCTCTGTTCTCTATATTTAAGAGTCTTTTATGTTTTGTCCCCCTCCCTGTTTTTATCTTATTTTTGCTTCCCTTCCCTTATGTTCATCTATTTTGTATCTTTAAGTCCTCATATGACTGAAGTCATATGATATTTGTCTTTCTCTGACTGACTAATTTCGCTTAGCATAATACCCATCCACATAGTTGCAAATGGCAAGATTTCTTTTTCTTTTTTTTTTGATTGCCGAGTAATACTCCATTGTATCTATATACCACATCTTCTTTATCCATTCATCCATCAGTGGGCATTTGAGCTCTTTCCATACTTTGTTATAGTGCTGCTATAAACATTGGGATGCGTGTGTCCCTTCGAAACAGCATACCTGTATCCTTTGAATAAATATCTAGTAGTGCACTTGCTGGGTTGTAGGATAGTTCTATTTCTCATTTTTTTGAGGAACTTCCATACTGTTTTCCATAGTGGCTGTACCAGTTTGCACTCCTACCAGCACTACAAAAAAGTTTCCCTTTCTCTGCATCATCACCAACATCTGTTTTTCCCTGAGTTGTTAATTTTAGCCATTCTGACAAGCAAGAGGTGGTATCTCAGTGTGGTTTTGATTTGTATTTCCCAGATGATGAGTGATGTTGAGCATCTTTTCATATGTTAGTTGGCCATCTGACATATGTCTGGCCATCTGTCTTCTTTGGAGAAGTGTCTATTCATGTCTTTTGCCCATTTCTCCACTGGATTATTTGGGTTTTTTGGCTGTTGAATTGGATAAGTTCTCAATAGATTTTGGATACTAATGCTTTATCTGATATGTCATTTGCAAATATCTTCTCCTATTCCATCAGTTGCCTTTTAGTTTTGCTGATTGTTTCCTTTGCTGTGCAGAAGCTTTTTATTTTGATGAGGTTCTAATAGTTCATTTTTGCTTTGGTTTCCCTTGCCTCTGGAGACGTGTTGAGTAAGAAGTTGCTGCAGCTGAGGTCAAAGAGGTTTTTGTCTGCATTCTCCTATAGGATTTTGATGGCTTCCTATCTTAAGTTAAGGTCTTTCATCATTTTGAGGGTTTTGTTATGTGTATGATATAAGAAAGTAGCCCAGTTCATTTTTCTGCATGTCGCTGTCCAGTTTCCCCAGCACCACTTGCTGAAGAGACTGTCTTTATTCCATTGGATATTCTGTCCTGCTTTGTCAAAGATTGGTTTGCCATATGTTTCTGATCCATTTCTGGGTTCTCCATTCTGTTGCATTGATCTGAGTGTCTGTTTTTGTGCCAGTACCATAGTGTCTTGATGATTACGGGTTTGTAATACATCTGGAAGTCCAGGATTGTGATGCCTACAGCTTTGGTTTTCTTTTGCAGAATTGCTTTGGCTATTAGGGGTCTCTTCTGGTTCCATACAGATTTTAAGATGGTTTGTTCTAGCTCTGTGCAGAATTCTGGAGTTACTTTGATAGGTATTGAATTGAATAGATAGATTGCTTTGGATAGTATTGACATTTTAACAATGTTTGCTCTTCCTATCAAGGAGCATGGAACGTTTTTACATTTTTTATGTGTCTTCTTCAATTTCTTTCATAAGCTTCCTATAGTTTTCAGTGTATAGATTTTTCACCTCTTTGGTTAGATTTATTCTTAGGTATTTTATGGCTTTTGGTGCAATTATAAATGGAATCGAGTCCTTGATTTCTGTTTCTGTTGCTTTATTACTGGTGTATAGAAAGAAATGCAACGAATTTCTGTGCATTGATTTTATATCCTGCGACTTTGCTGAATTCATGGATCAGTTCTAGCAGTTTTTTGGTGGAGTCTTTTGGGTTTTCCATACAGAGTAACATCTCATCTGCAAAGAGTGAAAGTTTGACCTCCTCCTGGCTGATTTGGATGCCTTTTATTCCTTTGTAGAACACATGTAAATTACTGAGGCTAAGACTTCCAATACTATGTTGAATAACAGTGGTGAGAGTGGACATCTCTGCTGTGTTCCTGACCTTAAGAAAACTCTCAGTTTTTCCCCATCAAGGATGAAATTAGCAGTGGGTCTTTCATATCTTGAATTTTATGATCATGAGGTATGATCCTTCTATCCCTACTTTCTTGAGGGTTTTTATCAAGAAAGGATGCTGTATTTTTGTCAAATGCTTTCTCTGCATCCATTGAGAGGATCATATAGTTCTTGTCCTTTCTTTTATTGATGTGATGTATTACACTCATTGTTTTGTGGATATTGAGCATCCACAAAACCTGCATCCCAGGTATAAACCCCACTTGGCTGTGCTGAATAATTTTTTAATGTATTGTTGGATCTCATTGGCTAGTATCTTGTTGAGAATTTTTGTGTTCATGTTCCTCAGGGAAATTGGTCTATAGTTCTCCTTTATAGTGGGGTCTTTGTCTGGGTTTGGAATCAAGGTAATGCTGGCTTCATAGAAAAACTTTGGAAGTTTTTCTTCCATTTCTATTTTTTGGAAAACGTCAAGAGATTAGATGTTAACTCGTCTTTAAATGTTTGGTAGAATTCCCCTGGAAAGCCGTCTGGCCCTGGACTCTTGTTTTTTGGGAAATTTTTTTATTACTAATTCTATTTCTTTACTGATTATGGGTCTGTTAAAATTCTCTATTTCTTACTGTTTCAGTTTTGATAGTTTATATGTTTCTAGGAATTTGTCCATTTCTTCCAGATTGCCCATTTTATTGGCGTATAATTGCTCGTAATATTCTCATATTATTGGTTGTTTGTATTTCTGCTGTGCTGGTTGTGATCTCTCCGCTTCCATTCTTTTTTTTTTTTAATGTTTTATTTATTTCTGAGAGAGAGAGAGATGGTGTGAGCAGGGGAGGGTCAGAGAGAGAAGGAGATACAGAATCTGAAGCAGGCTTCAGGCTCTGAGCTAGCTGTCAGCACAGAGCCCGACATGGGGCTCGAACCCATGAACCATGAGATCATGACCTGAGCCGAAGTTGGAAGCTTAACCAACGGACCACCCAGGTGCCCCACTTTGCCTTCATTCTTGATTTTATTTATTTGGGTCCTTTCCTTTTTTGTTTTGAATGAACTGGCTAGGGGTTTATCAATTTTGTTAATTCTTTCAAAGAACCAGCTTCTGTTTTGATTTGTTCTTCTGTTTTTTTGGTTTCGATAGCATTGATTTCTTCTCTAATCTTTATTATTTACTGACTTCTGCTGGTTTGGGGTTTTATTTGCTGTTCTTTTTCCAGCTCTTTAAGGTATAAAGTTAGGTTGTATATCTGTGACCTTTCTTCCTTCTTTAGGAAGGCCTGGATTGCTATATACTTTCCTCTTATGACCACCTTTGCTGCATCCGAGAGGTTTTGGACTGCAGTATGATCATTTTCATTGGCTTCTATGTACTTTTTAATTTCCTCTTTAACTTCTTGGTTAGTCCATTCATTCATTAGTAAAATGGTCTTTAGTCTCCAAATATTTGTTGTCTTTCCAAATTTTTTCTTGTGGTTGATTTTGAGTTTCATAGCATTGTGGTCTGAAAATATGCATGATGTAATGTTGATCTTTCTGTATTTGTGGAGGCCTGATTTGTGTCCCAATATGTAATCTATTCTGGAGAACGTTCCTTGTGCCCTGGAGAAAAATGTGTATTCCTCTGCTTTAGGATGAAATGTTCTCAATATATCTGTTAAGTCCTTCTGGTCCAGTGTGTCATTCAAAGCCATTGTTTCCTTGTTGATTTTCTGTTTAGATGCTCTGTCCATTGCTGTAAGTGTGGTGTTGAAGTCCCCTACTATTATGTTATTATCAATAAGTTTTATTGATAATATTTTTATCAATATAATATTTATTATCAATAAGTATTATCAATAAGTTTCTTTATGTTTGTGACTAATTGATTTATATATTTGGGTGCTTCCACATTTGAAGCATAAATGTTTACAATAGTTAGATCTTCTTGGTGGATAGACCCCTTAATTACGACATAATACCCTACTTCATTTCTTGTTACAGCCTTTATTTTAAAGTCTAGATTGTATGATATTAGTATGGCTTCCTGGTTTTCTTTTGGTGACCATTAGCATGATACTAACTTTCAATCTGAAGGTGTCTTTAGATCTCAAGTGGGTTACTTGTATACAGCATAACAGTGGATCTTGTTTCTTATCCATTCTGTTACCCTATGTCTTTTGATTGGAGCATTCAGTCCACTGACGTTTAGAGTGAATACTGAAAGATATGAATTTATTGCCAGTATGTTGCCTGTAGAGTAGGAGTTTCTAGTGGTGTTCTCTGGTCCTTTCTAGTCTTTGTTGCTTTTGGTCTTTTTTCTTCTGTCTTTTCTCCCCTCAGAGAATCCCTTTTAAAATTTCTTTCAAGGCTGGTTTAGTGGTCACAAACTCCTTTAATTTTTGTTTGTCTGGGAAACTTTTTATCTCTCCTTTTATTTTGAATGACAGCTTTGCTGGGTAAAGAATTCTCAGCTGCATATTTTTCTGATTCAATACATTGAATATATCCTGCCACCCCTTTCTGGCCTGCCAAGTTTCTGTAGATAGGTCTGCTGAAAACCCAATCTGTCTTCCCTTGTAGGTTAAGGACTTTTTTTTTTTCCCTTGCTGCTCTCAGGATTCTTTCCTTGCCTGAGTATTTTGTGAATTTTACTATGATATACCTTGTTGATGGTCAGTTTTTGTTAAATATAATGGAAGTCCTCTCTGCTTCCTGGATTTTGATGTCTGTTTCTTTCTCCAGGTTAGGAAAGTTTTCTATGATTTGTTTACATAACTCTTCTACCCCTTTTTCTCTCTCTTCATCTTCTGGGACCCCTATGATTCTGATGTTGTTCCTTTTTAATGAGTCATTGATTTCTCTAATTCTTAAGTCATGCTTTTTTGCCTTATTCTCCCTCTTTTTTTCTCCATTGTTCTCCATAAGTTTGTCCTCTAAATCTGATTCGCTCCTCTGCCTCATCCATCCTTGCCACTGGTTTTTTGATATTACATTTGAAAAACATTTCGATATAGCATTTTTATTTCATCTTGACTAGCTTTTATCTCCTCAGAAAGGGATTCTAATCTGTTTTCTACCCCAGCTAGTATTCTTATTATTGTGATTTTAAATTCTGGTTCAGATATCTTGCTAGTATCTGTGTTGATTAAGTCCCTGGCTGTCATTTCTTTCTGTTCTTTCTTTTGGGGTGAATTCCTTCATTTCATCATTTTGAAGGAAGAAAAGGAATTAATAAGATAAAAATAAAATTAAAAAATTAAAAACACACACAAAACAACCAAATAAAGGATGCTAGATCCTGCGTCTGTTCTTGTCTGGTTGTTGAAAAGAGCTTGATAGATTAGAGAAAAAAAGGAAAGATAAGATAAGAAAAAAAAGAAAGGAAAAGAAAAAGAAAATGTTTGAAAATCTGAAAAAACGAATACAATGAAATAAAATTAAATAAAATGATGGCAATAAAAAACAATTTGAAAAATTTGCAAAAAAGTAAAAAATATAGTAGAAAACATTAAAGAAAAGTATCTTTAATAGATATGGAAAATAAAAATAAATTTTTCTCCTTTTCTATTCAAGAATAAGAAAAGAAAAAAATATTGACTGGGTGGACCAACAGACAGACTGAAATATGATTGAAATTACATTCATTTCCCCTAGAAGTCAAACTATGAAGCACTTTATAGTCTGTAAACTAAGTAGGTGGAGAGACTTGTGTTGTTTCTGAAGAGCGAGGTTGGCCCAGTTGGGCGGGGCTTAGTGTAACAGCTCTGTTGTCCACTAGATGGCGCTGCTTAGCTTGCTTGGGTAGATTGTTGTGGTGCCTGTAGGTGTGTAAGTGCAGGAGGGGTGAAAATGGCCTCACCCAGCTACCCAGTCTCTAGAACTCTGTGTTCTCCCCGACCAGCAATCGCACACCCCTCTTTTGTCTCCGGCTTCCATCTACTCCCCGCTGTTACACTGTTCATGACCAAGCTGTCAGGTTGCCAGGCGGCATCTCCGTCCTGAGTTTTATCACGGATGCGGCTGTGTCTCCTAACACCTCACTTCTGACAGACTTCGGCTCTGACCTGCTCAGCCCTTCTGGGTGAGGGTCTCACTGAGCAATGGCTGGATGCCGGGCCACCCCCAGGAACATTTGGGAGACCGCACTGCTGCTGATGCCCAGAAACGGCCGCTGGGTGCCAGCCCGCTCCAGAAAAAGTTTACGGGATTGTGTAGCAGCAGTGTTTCAGGGATTATGGAAAATCACAACACACATGTAGCACCAGGCTTCCCCCTTAATATCCCTCTTCCAGCAAGAGTGAACGTGGTTGTTTTCCGGGGTCCACTGAGACCTTTGTCCTTGAGGAGGCCACATAGCCTCTACCAAATGTCCTCCTGGCAAGGGATCCACCTCTCACCATGTGGCCACAGGATTCCTAGGACCTTGCTCTCTGCTCCTGGATATTCCCCCTTCCCACCAGAACGCTGCCAGGTATCAAGCTGCGGAGTTTCAGACTCTGCACTCTCCCTGTTTATAGAGTCTTAATGGAATTTAAGCCCTCTCCTTTCTCCTTTCTCCCTTTTTTGTTCAGTCCCTTGTGTACTTTCTTTTCTCTCCAGCTATTTCCGGGGGGAGGGGAGGGAGATGCTTTCCATACTCTCCCCCTTCTCCATTTGCTCTCCACAAGCAAAAACAGCTCCCTGCCCTCAGCGGCTTTCTCCCTAGTTTACCTCTCTGCACGGGGTACCTGCTGAGTTCTCTGGTTCAGCTTGTGCAGATTGTCGTGTTAATCCTCAAATCGTTTTCTAGGTGTGCAGGATGGTTTAGTGTTGATCTGGCTGCATTTCAGGGATGAGAGATGCAAAAAAATTTCCATGCTGTTCTGCCATCTTGGCCCTACCCTCCTAAGCTCAAGGTAAAATTTTAAGTGTAGATCTGAAGTGTAGATTGACCTCACTGAGCTCCACTAAATATTATGCTATGGCCTCATATATGCTGTGTTTTTTTTAAAAGAAACTACCCCAGGTGATTCATTTATGCACAGTACAGTTTGAGAACCAACGACCTGGGGCAGAGGTCTCTAACTCAGATGCCTTACAGGGACCAGGAAGGTAATGGAAATGTGAAAAACAGTCCCAGATAATACAGTAGGGAATAGTAAAAACTGTAGGCAACTGAAGAGTGCCTGACCTTTCTAAAGAAGGCAGCTACCATCACTCAGCTGCAAACAGCTATTCACCCATGGGGATGTTGCCAGATACTTGGAATTTTCAAAAGAAGCCAAGCCGTGAATTTGTTTTTAATATAAACATTTCCTTAAATGTTGACAACTAACTCATCTTTTTTTCAGCTTTATTGAGGTGTAATTGACAAATAAAATTGTAATATATTGAAAGCATACAGTGTGACGATTTGATAGATGTTTACATTGTGAAAGGATCCCTCCCATCAAATACATTAAGTAACTCACATTTTAAAATATAATCTGCAGGCCCTCTAGGGCTGGAGGGTCACCAGTTTGACACTTCTGGACTAGGAAATGTCAAGGCATTTGTCATAGACAAGTATTAACCAGAAATGCTTCGGTGACTGGCTAGGCAATAGGAGGTGACACAGGCCTGTCACTCTAAGTACTGTAGCTTTAAGGTGCAGCTAGAAAGAACTAAAATAAACACATATCGTAAAGTAGAGGTGGCCAACCTCATTTAAAAGCAAGAGAACAAGAGGGGAAAAAAGGCACTAAAAGATAATGAATGTAATCAATTCCAGGTATGGTCATAAATGAACTCTTAGAAACCTTACTCATAAAATAGAGATAATGAGATAATGATAACTACTCAGAGTGTCTGAGGTATTGATTAGGAAGGATGGTTTATATCAAGTGGGTTAGCAATGTCATCTGACATATAGTAGGTACCCAATTAAAAACAAAGAATATGCTACTTCTCTTATTTTCCCATTCCTTAAGCCACTCTTCCCTTCCATTAAAATTCAACAGTCAGTAAAGAAAAGTAAGCTCATGGGAAAAAGCTGATAAACTCCCTTGATATTCTTGTTTTTGTCTTAAAGATAACTGATAATACTTTTATAATGAGATCATTAACAAGGTAGTGATGACAAAGTGATTCCAGTTCCTCATAAGAAGTGTCATTTCAGAATACAAACATGCCCTTGCATCTCATCCCTGATATTCTTCCCTCTTCCATGAGTTCAGTGATGCTAAATCCTGTGGAAAGGAAATTGCTAAACAAATGGCCTGAAGAATTCTGGATAATTTTGAGAGAGCTGATAACACTCTGATCTAGGAAGATTGCCTTCCCTTTATAGCACTCTGTTATTCATTGACTTTAAAAAATATATACTAATAATTTTCTAAAATAATAGCTTGAGGGACGCCTGGGTGGCTTAGTTGGTCAAGCACCCAACTTGCACTCAGGTCGTGATCTCGTGGTTTGTGGGTTCGAGTCCCACGTCAGGCTCCAGTGTGACAGTGTAACAGTTGGAATCTCTTGGGACTCTCTCTCTCCCTCTCTCTCTGCCCCTTGACTGCTCATGTTTTCTTTCTCAAAATAAATAAACATAAAAAAATATAACAAAGAACATTTTAATATGAAAACAATGTAATGGTGATAAAAAATGTATTCACTTTTTTTGTTTTTTTAAATTTTTTAATGTTTATTTTTGAGAGAGGAAGACAGAGCACGAGGAAAGGAGGGGTAGAGAGAGAGGGAGAAACAGAATCTGAAGCAGGCTCCAGGTTCTGAGCTGTCAGCACAGAGCTCGACATGGGGCTCCAACTCACAAACCGTGAAATCATGACCTGAGCCAAAGTCGTATGCTTAACCGACCAAGCCACCCAGGTGCCCCTCACAGTTTTAAAGAGTAATAAATTCATCACCTTCACATCTATTTCCTTCCATTTTTTGTCCTCTTGTGTACATTTTTATCTCTGTTTTACGTGTCATTACCATCCAAGGGCCTATTGAAGTCCTTTGCACTTTGTAGTCACTTAAGTATTTATTTAAGGAAAGAATGAATGGACTTTTGAAATGATAAACGCACAAATGTCCATTTTGTATTCTGCTTTGCTCACTCCCATTAGGTCATGAATCTTATGTCTCCACAAACTTCAAACAAGTCATATTTCTTTACCTGTTTTATTGATTTTCTTCTAATTATAAAATCAAGAAAATATGAAATCCTAGGAAAAACTCTCTTAATCCTGCTCTCCAGAGACACTCATTCCTAATTTGCTGAGATATTTCTCCTAGTTTTGTGATGTATAACTTTTGCTTTAAACATGGAGAATTTCTTTTCAGATTCTTTAATTTGATGTGACATTGCTAGTGTTTCCGCATGTCATGGGAAATCCATGGTCACTATTATTTCATTAACTGCATATTATTCTAAGCTTTTGGATATGCCTAGAATGTTGACATTTAAGTTTTTACAATTTTTGTCATGAAATTTTCCACAATAAAGATCTTAGTTCAGGGGCACCTGGGTGGCTCAGCTGATAAAGCGTCCAATTTCAGCTCAGGTCATGATCTCGTGGTTCATGGATCTGAGTCCCAAATCAGACTTTATGCTGACAGCTCAGAGCCTGGAGCCTGCTTCAGATGCTGTGTCTCCCTCTCTCTCTGGCCCTCCCCTGCTCGCATTGCCTCTCTGTTTCTCAAAAATGAATAAACGTTGAAAAATTTTTTAAAAAAAAGATCTTAGTTCATAGACTTTTTGTCCACTTTGTAACATCAATTCCTAGAAGAGGAAAATAAAGGCTACTCGTTGGGGTGTATGAATAGCATATTTTCTACACACTTATATACCCCAATGTGTCTTCGTTATTTTTCTTACACATAAAAGACAGGTTAACAAGACATAAAATTCCCAAACAAATTCAGTTAGATATCCTTTTATCATATTTGAGCATTTACTGTAGCAGAAATGAGTGACCCATGATATTTATAATTATCCCTTGGAAGGCTATGTTTTTTTTTTCCTCCTGAGTGCTTGACAGTTTTTTTAATTAAAACACTTTGCCAGATATGTCTAATTCATTTTTATTGATTTTGCCAAGAATGAAGTAAATCCATCAAATTGAGATTCTTTTTAAACAGAAAATTTGTCTTCAGATAAGTCTTTGATTAGCCCTTCTGGTCTTGTGGTTATGGTTTCTCTGTTAGGTGAACCATAATTCTTAGTTTTTTTCCCCATATTTAGGTGACCAAATAGCATATATTCAAACTGGGACAATTTTGAAAGTGAAAGGGGTTAATAATTACACAGGACATTAGGTATAAACCAGGAACTGAGACACAGCCTTCCTGCCTTTTTTTTTTTTTTCATTATTTACACTTCTTGATCCTTTTCTGTATCCTGAAAGATTTTCTATATTTTGTCTTCCATATCACTAATTCAATCCTTTGCAATATTGATTATACCTTTTATACTTCCAAAGCATATTTGAAATCTTGGATTTTGTTACTGGACTTTCAGTTTCCCTGTGTCTTTCCATATAACACTTTCGTTTTCATTCCATCCTATTATCATTTATCTCAACATGTCCTCCTCCTGTGAATTATGTTTCATAAAAGTCATGTTATCCTGGTACTGTTTAAATGTTAGATACTGTGTTTGTTTTTCAAATTTTTCATTGACTTTTTAATAAATATCCTTTTCTTTGCCGATTGCATATTGCATATTGCATTTGCATAGGGCCCATGTTGTTTGTGTTTTTGTTGGGTAAGGGAGTTCTTACTGTAGAACAGTAGGAAATCTATCTATACCTTCTATTACCAATAGACTAGCTGCTTAGATTGCTAATTGCCTTACTTTGAATTCAGTTATGGTCTGGCTGAATCTCTGTCTAATAAATACAGGTGGATGCAAAGTTGCTGTGTATATCATGTAAGCCAAATCCCAGTCTTCAGCAGCCATTAAGTGTGTGGTATGACTGCTCAACCAGCTGGAATCTACTTGTCCCCTCCTGAGTTGCTTTTTGATGATACAAACCAGTGGCTCTTAATCAATTCCTCAACCTAGGCAGCCTTTTCAAAATTCACACTTAGGGTCCATCCTAGATCTCCTGGCTCAAAACATGAGGAAACATAGGCTTCTGAATGTAAAAAAGCAAAAAACAAACAAACAAAACAAAACAAAACTCCCAGGTGTTTCCAGGTGCCCACCTGGTTGAGAGTCACTGATCTGAACCAATGAAGTATATGAAACACAGACACACACATACAGCTCTTGGTTTTTGTGTCTATTAGGGGGATTTCTGATTCTGCTATCTTATATGGTGCTTTTCCTGTAGGAATTAAACCTTTCTCATACACACTCTTGTTGAGATGCATTCCATCTAGATTTAGGAATAAAAATATGAATCAGAGGAAGAAAATGATTGAATGTCATTCTGACTACCTCAAAAAGCAAGACATACAGTAGAGGGACCATGGTGACTCTCCTAATTGAACTATTTGGTAGAAGAAAAGATATTATAGTCAGTGTACCAGGTAAGAGCTAGAGGACCCAGATTTCTTGAATTTCGAATCCCATCTTGCCACTTATATTAGCTAAATGCAACGAGGCAAGTCACTTAACCTCTCCATGCTCTAGTTTCCTCATTTATGAGATAAGGATAATAAGATCTTTCCCACTGAGTTTTTAAAAGATTAAATGAAATAACCTATAGAAAGTGTTAAGAAATGCTTGGTAATATTAAATGTTCAAGAAATATTATCTACTATTATTTTTAGATATAATATCCATTTCATATTTTTTCTGGTTCCACCAGCTTGCAGTTTGCACAACATTCTTCTCTTCTAGCAATAAGTTGATTGTTTGTAGAAGTTTTTAGAGCTATGAGCCTTCATATCTTTTTATGTCTTATTTAATATTTTAGTGGAAAGTTGAGGAATGCGGCATCAGATCAGTTTGTGCATTTAACTGGAATTTTATGAATAAGTTCTAGAATGGTTATCCATCACTGTGGCTTTGGCTTGAACAGACAATCAATCATCTTATTTCTATCCATGCCTTTCTGCCATTTCCTACTGGCTGCCTTGTCTACCTCATTTCTTCTCCCACCTAGTTCTGTGACTTTGGAGCAGTAACCTGCTTTGAAACATGCCAATACGGGATGAGCTAGTGACATTCAGGAAGAAAGTTGTCCTCTGTGGTTCAAAAGGGCCCTGTGGGTGCTAATCACTAGGAGGAAAGTTTAGCCCAAAAGCAAGATCTTTCAAAGCTGTCCAAGTGATTAAATAAACTGTCATAGAATGGAGTGTATCAGTAAGGGCCACTCAGTACATAGAAACACCAGTTATTCAAAGAGAAATTTTAATATAATGAATAATTAGGTAGGGACAAAGATATTACATAACTGGAAGGATAATTATAGAACTCCATGGTATGAAGATAGCAAATCCTGGAGCAGTTATCATCCCAAAGCTAAGGAAACAATAGCAAGAGGCTACAAATATTAACACTTAGAAGCTTAGAAGAAGAGATCTGAGAAGCTGAAACTGAGATATCTGGGAAAAGTGGGACTATTCAGTTGGTGATAGTATCTCTGAACTCTAACTAGGGATCCTAAGGGGCCCACATCCAAACTGCAAACTGGCTGGTTGGTGTTGGTATCTCTGAGGGTGCAGGATAAAGTGTTTCTGCGAACATTAGAAAGACTGCCCTAGATTTAATGCTGCCCTGAAAAGGAACTGCTGAAGGGATGCTGAAAAGAACTGGAAGCAGACAGAAAACTCCCAAGAAGTAGAGAACAGACAGAGGAAGCAAGTCCCTGGTCTTAGCAGAGCCTACCAGGATCTTCCTGACAAAGCAGAAATGTGATGTGTACTAGAGTACTAGCTCTCCGAGTCCAAAGCAGAGGAGGGAGAGATGGGTTTAGAAAGACAATAACCATATCCATACAGTGGGCCGTTCAAAGTAGCAAAGAAATAGTAGTATTGATTGCCAGCATTCATTGCACCGTTACCAGGTGCTAGGCATCGTGCATTTTCTTTTTTTTCCCGTTTTTTTTTCTCTTTGTTTTTTTGTTTTTTTTTTACAAATAGTTCATTGTCAAATTAGTTTCCACATAACACCCAGTGCTCACCCCAGNATGTGTCAAGTAAGAAGTTGCTGCAGTGGAGGTCAAGGAGGTTGTTTCCTGCTTTCTCCTCTAGGGTGTTGATAGTTTCCTGTCTCACATTTAGGTCCTTTATCCATTTTGAGTTTATTTTTGTGCATGGTGTGAGAAAATGATCTAGTTTCATTCTTCTGCATGTTGCTGTCATCGTGCATTTTCATACTTAATTCTTACTAAATCTTCTCAGGTAGCTAATAATTTTTTACTCCCATGTTATTGGTAAAGAAATTAGGAGCTACTCAGTTAAGTCACTTATTTAAGGACCTTACTTGCTCTAGGTCACTCACCTGGAAAGAGGGATAGGTAGGAGTCAAGTTCGCTCTTTGTAGCTCCAAAGTTGTTGGAGTCCGGCTCTGGCCAGGTCCAGGGGTCCCTGAAGGATGGATAGTGTTGGCGCGCGAGAGAGAGTGAGAGAGCCCTGAGATTCTTTCTGATCACAAGGCAGGCCTCTCTGCTCTGACTGGGGCTCAACTTTATTTTATAATTAAGTGTTTGGGGGATGGCACAGAAGTGGCATTTGCCTTCGACAATGATTTCTGATGACAAAATGTAAGAATTTCCCAGAACATAGGTTTGTAGAAGACTCATGCATAACCTTTATCAATAGTGATTGAGGTAGGTGATTTAGATGCTTATCCTGTGGGGAAGGAAGGTATCTTTAGCATACAAGACAATGTTTTTAGCATAAGAAAAGTGAAGTTAGTTCCTTGTGGGCAGGGGTCAATAGCTTGTTTGTTTAAGGAGAAGTATTAAGAAAAGCAGGTCTTTTAGGAAACACAATGTTTGCTCCCATAATCACAAAAGAGGTTCCTCAATACGTTCCTTCACAGGGTGCAATCAGCTTATTCAAGGCCAGAATAAGTCACTCCAAATACTGATCACAAATGCCTTGGGGGTTCAGTGCTCCTAGCAGATACAATTGGGTGGGGGGTGGATATCTGTCCTTAACTCTAAATTAGGCTCTTTGTCTCAGGGCCAGACTCCATTGTAACTCTTGTGTTCTTAGCCCCCTTTATTATGTAAGTCTTGGATCTGCAACATCCGTAGGAAGAGCCTTTTGACAATCATCCACAATGCTTTCATCTAAAATCTCAAAGGCAGGAATATGCTTTTCCTTATGAGGAATCTGTGTGGGGAATATCAGTCTGATTTGGAATATTGTGAGACCTGGTCCATACCAGCAGTCTCATTTCCAACATGAGCCAGTAGTAGCAGGAGATACCAGTTTTCATTTCTCATGACAGGAGCTGTGCAGACGCTGCCATTTCCTCACTGTGACTGTCATCCAGTGAGGCCAGTGCAGCTCCCAGCACAAAGTTTCTATGCAGCTCTGCCTCCTATTGTGTATGGCGTTGATGCTGTGATTTCTTCTAACTCTGAGATGTGTTTGTGAGTAATTAATGTCTCTTTGCTCAACATTGTTTGATTTTGTTTTATTCTCAATAAAATTATTATTTCACAACATTTAACTCATTATTTAACTTATTATGTTAGACATGTGTGCCTAACTGCTGAGAGCTGTGGAGACTGGGCAATTTTCCAATTCATCTGAACTAAACAGATAGTTGAATCAGACAATACGAAGTTTAGGAAAATATATTAATGTGAATTATTTGCTTTGGCCATGTACTTGTTCTTTCAGATTGCCTGGAACAATGCCTAGTTGCCAATTGACTTTATGCCTTGTAATGCCACTGTAATTACTTGGCAAAATTCTTCCCTCAGGTACCTCATCACCAAAGGTTGACTGTCCTCAGTAGCCTCTCCATTAGAAAAGCACCTTGGATAAACTGATTATATGTTTTTGCCATAAATAGAAATCTCTGAGTTATAATATGGATCTATGGAACAGGGTAGAAATTGGAAAGAATTAACCTATCATAGATCTCTAGACTAGTAGAGATATATAGATAATAAATTACTGCATTTTTGAAGATGGACTTACGACATTAGTCACCTTCAAACCTTAGTATATCCACTAATATCTGCAAAAGATTACTAATATTTGCACATATTTTGGCATTCCCCATGCAACAATAAATGAATATTTATCTTAATTTGTATTGCTGTTTGAGACTCAAAAAAAAAAAAAAGAAGCATTCTCTGACACAGGAAATTTGGTAAGAATACAAAGCCACTATTATCTGTTATTCAAGATTTTTTTGACAGTTGAGATTTAGATTCTTAAATATGTTAGCTCCCTAGTTTCCACTCATCCACCCCTACTCTGCCCAGACTTCCAGTTATTGTTTACCTGTAAGTACTTCTCCAGTTTTCTTTTAATTTTTTTTAAATGCTTATATGTTTTTGAGAGAGAGAGCACAAATGGGGGAGTGACAGAGAGAGAGGGAGACACAGAATTTGAAGCAGGCTCCAGGTTCTGAGCTGTCAGCACAGAGCCCTATGTGGGGCTTGAACTCAAAAACCACAACATCATGACCTAAGTCAAAGTCTGACATCTAACCGACTGAGCCACCCAGGCACACCAATACGTCTCCAGTTTTTAAAGACTGGATTGACACTGCCAGTACTTCTAATCTAATCCCTTTATGGCTGTTCCTTTAGCCTCCCAAATGACTGGGATTCATTCAGAATTCAAACAAAGGATTTTCATGAAAAACAATTAAGAGGAATAATAGTAAAGAAAACTGTATATAGAATAAGTTTAAGTTTGGGATATGCAAGTAACACTTTTTGAAAGGTCCTTTCTTTATACCATCATATTGATAGATTATAGAAATACCATTCCTATATTTTCTAACAGACTCTATCACAACTGAAAGAGGTATTTTAATAAGTGCAGCATGAATTTAGGGTTAAGTGGCTCATTCCCTTTAGGTCTTGGGTATAGAGCATGGGCCTTTTCTGGTATGTGTATAATAAAACAGACACTCTCATTTGATAAGGATTTACAATTTACCAAGTAATTTCAGTTCACATAACCTCATATACACACAACCACCTACAACAGTTCTGGGAGGAAGGTGTTACTCCCCCAAATTACAAATGACATTATAAAGAAACTGAGCCTCAGGTGGACTGCTTTACCAAGCAAGTATTAAAAAGAAATTTGCTGATTTTAAGTCCAGTCCTCTGTCCTCTGAATCACTGTGGATTCAGAGCTTCTGCTTCTGAGAGCTTAGTAACGAGCATGTGAGCTACTGTGCTACCAGCTTCAAAATCCAAAGGTCCTGACTCCTCTCTTGAGACTAATCACCAGGCTCTGCTGCCTCAACAAAACCAGGGAGATTCCACCAAAATCCCATAAGCAGAAAGGTGTACTCTGTTTCAATAAATGATATATTCTTTAAAACTGCCTCTAGATGACCCCTTTGGCATCTTAAAATGTTATTTCTTATCACCGGAAGCTGCTGAGATGGACAAATAATCTTATTTCTTTCTGGAAAAGATGGTTTGCATTTTCTGAGACCTATTTGACCTTGAGTACGTTAACATCTTTATCATTAGCTTCCCTTATTCCTGTCCAACTTCTAGAAATCTTAAGCAACCCATCTTCTCAGGAAAAATCAGTTTCAAAAGAGAAAAAAAATACTTATTTTTTTAAATTTTTTTTAAAATTTATTATTTCTAGGAGAGAGAAAGAGAGAGACAGTGTGAGCAGGGGAGGGTCAGAGAGAGAGGGAGTCACAGACGGAAACAAGCTCCAGGCTCTGAGCTGGCAGTCAGCACAGAGCCCGACGCGGGGCCCAAACCCACGAACCGCGAGATCATGACCTAAGCGAAAGTCGGACGCTCAACCAACTAAGCCACCCAGGCGCCCCGAGAAAAAAAAATACTTAAAGAGTTGCAATACAGGTTATGGTGGGGAAAATATGCAGTTAAAAGGGTAGGTCCATTGCCAAGGGTCATTGGAGCATTTCAGAATTGCCTGTGTGCTGTGGTCATTTTGAATCTTTTTCAAAGGTTTATGAAAACATTTATGACAGTTAAAATTTTAATCTTGAGCTTTCTACTATTATATGGGATTCATAAAATGTGTTCTATGACATATTCATTTGTTGAGGATTTACTGCAAAATTTTATGTGAAAATCTGCAAAGTTACTTTTAGGACTTTCGATAAACATTTGGGAAACATTGGTGTAGTAGACCTTATAATTTTGGAGCTGGATGCTCACTCATCTGGCATAAAAATGTCAGTCTAGCCATAGAAATGCATAAGACAAATCATTATCCCATTATTTCTGAAGATTTATGCTTTAAGCAGATGATAAATTCTGGATCTCTAAATCAAAATGACTCACTCGTTATTAATTATAATTATAAAAGTAGAACCCTGTCATGGTAGGTATCATATAGGTAATTCCTAGGCCATATTAATATCTATGACCTTGAGCTCATTAGGGGGCTAACCCCCTCCCCAGTACCCCACCTCTCCTTTCATCCAGAGCATTCTACTCCCACACTGTGGCTTAGCAATACTATTGCATAGATAGATCCCCAGTGTCCGTGGAGCAAAATATGCTTTAATTGGCTCTATCTGTAAAGCCATCACAAAAACCACATTATCTTGTTTAAAAAGATATTTAAAGGGCATATAATGCCTGTCTCCCCAACCATTGGACAACCCCTTGCCCATAATAAGTAATGTTAAATCTCTGAAAATCATAAAATCCAATTAGCTATTCAAGTCTTAGAATGCGATTGCATTAGTCACTTAGTGATCTATTGACTACTCTTAGCACTCAATCACTGACATGGCCTCAGGACCCTTTAGAATGAAAAATATTTTATCCTCATTAGCGAACTCATTTTACATTCTTCATCTAAATGGTAGGGTTGTTCTCATTCTCTTTTTATCTAAATCCATTATATGTTTAGTACCTCTCAGCACCACCTCTACCGCAACATTTTGCATTGAGAAACTGCCTCCTTTCTTCACCAGATACTCAGCAAGATACAATTGGTAACATTTAAAAGAAGGTCTTGCAAAGAACTATCAAAAAAAGAAGTGGGCAACTTCTCGCTTCATGCTCCTTTCCACTCTCCTCCTCTGCAGAAATATTCAATGTGGGGAGAGTCGAACCTCACCCTTGCTGGAGGTACCCAGCATTCCGAGAGAGAAGTAAAAGTTCACTGTCTAATCCAAAATCCTTAGTATAGATTGTCTGCTAGAGTTAAGAATGCAAACAATTGGACCAATATTATCTTAAATGCAGTGTTCAAAATGTCTCTCTTAGGACTGGGAGCATTTGTAAAAATCTAAAAATAAAAACAGTGCTTACTTAACCTATTAATAATTAGTCTATTTTTAGAGTAATATGAGCCCCCTCTATACCTTTATCTTATATATGAGAAGCTGCCAATCTGGGATATTTTAAAACACATATGAAGACGGCATCACAAGGGCAGTCAAAAGGGAGGCCTCTCTGCTGTGCCAAAGATATGCAGGATCTCACAGTAAACTAGCCATAAAGAAGAGGGGTCAGATGGGTATATATGGGATTTGGATTGAGTTCTGTTGTTTAACCGTATTAGATGTAAACAGTTATTGGTGATAATAAATTAAGCTAGCAAGTGTGTCTCCAGTCCAGTTCATTAACTATTACCATGGACAGAGAAATAGAGGTTTCTGCTGATGTTGCTACAACCCTCGGGCTACTTATGGACTATTGTGCAAGATGCTACACTCCATAAGACAAAATACACTGCTGGGAAATTTTGCACTGCATTTTTAACATACTATTTCCACAGTTGACATTTCAACATCATGACTGTTTGCTCTCCTGGGAGATACTGGCATCTTTTGCAAATTTCAGTGGCTGTTGAATAATTGCTGTCTGGATGTTTCTTGCTTCTCATTTGCTGATTTAGTCTCAGCACCTCATTACAAGTCTGTGATTTCTTTTCTGAAATCTGTAAATTTCATGTGCAAGTGAAAAAAAAAGGAGATCAATCCTCTCAGACTTGAGAGACTATAAAATTTGGTCATTTGGCAACACATTCGTTCTCGTTCTTTCTCTTGGTCTCCCTTGTGTGCAGCGTTCTACATTTTTAGATAAGTGCTGGGCTGAAGAATGAAACCTGTGTCCAAAGAACAAATTGAAGCTTCCTAGCCTATCTGGGAATTAAATGAGCTGTTGCTTAAAAAGAACCTGTGATGACCTCCTCTGGCAGCACATTCTAGTGTTCTGCCACATGGACAGTGAGGAGTGTTTTCCTAATGACCTGCATTAAAAGGAGAGGCTCCATTTCCCTGAAATGGTTTACTACATAATGTGTCATGAATTAAATGCAATAACGTCAGTCCTTACAGCTCTCTGATTGCATAATCTGATTGTGTTCTTAAATAATTCCTCTCCAAGCTGTAGCTTTATCTACAAGTGGCTAGAATGGGTTACAAAAGAATCATAGTAAACATTGTTTACTTCTTAGGGTTATTCCTGAAGGCATCACATTCATCCTGAATTCATATTCATCCCGAGACATACCATGGCCACCCAGGGAGTTTTTACGTGCATCTGACCCATATTCATTTGTTCTGACTTTGCAATATGTTAAGCAACAGCAGAGATTGATTATTTTGCAGAAAGTGGAAAGGTCAGAAGGATGAATTAACTACCAAATTGTCAGTGAGGAGCCTCTGTAATCCTTTGAAAAGATGGTTCTAGAAGGATTAGGTTGGGCAGAACTGAGTTGAAGGGAATTAAATATAAATTGATTAAATCCTTCCCATCTCAATTCTAACACCTTTTCTCTAAGAAAATCTTGTCTGACTTCCCAGACTAGGTCACTCTGAAATATTTCTCCATTCTCTTTAGGTTCATGGAACTTATCATTAAAATTATAAATTTACTTGGAATGAATCTCATCTCTCATTTTTTTTTTTAATAAGTCACACCAGGCAGCGAAATGTGTTTAAAAGGATGGCTTCTAGAGACTCATCTTGAATCCCTTCTTGCCTTCTTACCAGTTGTATGCCCTTAATTTCTTTCTCTCTAAAATGGACACGTTACCCTACATCATAGAATTGTTGTAAGGATTGAATGAATTAATAGTTGTAAAACACTTAGGGGCACCTGGGTGGCTTAGTCAGTTTAGCATCCGACTCGGCTCAGATCATGATCTCACCATTTGTGGGTTCGAGCCCTGTGTCAGGGTCTGTGCTGACAACTCAGAGCCTGGAGCCTGCTTTGGATTCTGTGTTTCCTTCTCTCTCTGCCCCTCCCTAACTCGCACTCTCTCAAAAATAAATAAACATTCTTAAAAAGTTTTTTTCAAATTTGCAAAACACTTAGAACACTGCATGGCACACAGTGAACGTTTATCCAATAAGTGTTACCTATTATCATTTTTTGTTTTTTTAATCTTAAACTATTTTGTTTATTTGTTTGTTTGTTTTGAGAGAGAGAGAACCCCACACAGGCTCTGGACTATGAGCACAGAGCCTGAAATGGCGCTCAAGCTCACCTGATGCGAGACTCGAACTCACAAACCCTGAGATCATGACCTGAGCTGAAGTTGGATTCTTAACCGACTGAGCCACCCAGGTGCCCCAATGTTTAATTTTATAAATATCTGCCTCCCCCTGAGACTTTAAGACAAAGGGCATGTCTGTTTTATTCATTCCCATTATGGTCCCAATATATGTAACCGTGCCTGGCACATAGTAGCAATTTCCAACAAATATTTTCTGAATAAATATATATCTAAGGGACTCCTGGGGGGCTCGGTCAGTCAAGCATCCGACTCTTGGTTTCTGCTCAGGTCATGATCTCACAGCTTGTGCGTGCAGAGTCTGCATAGGATTCTCTCTCCCTCTCTCTCTGTCTCATCCCTGCTTGTGGTCTCTCTCTCTCTCCTCTCTCTCTCTCTCTCTCTGTCTCTCAAAATAAATAAATATATAAACTTTAAATATATATATACATATATATTTATTTATATACATATATATCTATATAGAGAGAGAGACTATATATAGTATAGTCTCAAAATAAATAAATATATAAACTTTAAGAGAGAGAGAGAGAGCGCCTAGAAATATGAGATACTGGAAGTGAATATGACCTCAAACACCAAAGGATTAAATTTTGCCTCCGTAACATTACATTAAGGTACTGAATGAACAAGCCCTATTTTATCAGGAAATACTATATGAGAATATTTTAGGAAACATGATTTCCATCCACAGATAACCAATTTTGCAGTAAAGAGCTGTGCCATAATGAGTTTTTTAAATAATATTTAAAAGGCCTCATCTTTTTAGGACAATAGCCATAGCAGCAAACCGTTTGAATACAATGATAATTGTTTCTAGTAAATACAGTCACTTGACATTAGTATGCTCCTTTTAAAGAAAGGCCTTTCCCTGTGTTTAAACAAGAGAGAAAACTAGAAATATGGCCACAAAAGGAGGTAAATGTTGAGATAATGAAATTTAGAGACAAGGTAGAGATCAAGATCAATACAGAGACAGGGATGGGAGTGGACATGGAGGGAAAGGGAGCCCCAGATGGGCTTGGATGGAGACAGAGGTAGCAAAGAAAGACAGATTTCTATAGGTCACCCACTCCAAACTAATTCCACAAGGACAATTTCTAGGATATGTCTTATCAGTCAAACAAAATCAGCTTTTGAAGGTTTTTAGTAGAAAGACACATTTTAGGGGTGCCTGGGTGGCTCAGTCAGTTAAGCGACTGACTCTTGATATCCGCTCAGGCCATAATCTCATGGTTCGTGAGTTAGAGTCCCACATCGGGCTCTCAGCTGACAGTGCAGAGACTGCTTAGGATTCTCTCTCTCCCTGTCTCTTTGTCCCTCCCCCGCACTCGCTCTCACTCTCTTTCAAAAATAAATAAATATGTATATTTTTGAAGAGACAAGTTTTAATATGTGATAAAGAGACATCTCGAGTCAGCATTAGTCAGCTGTCAAATGCCATTTAAACATTATTCTAGGCCCCGAGAAGTCGTTTCCGGATTCTCTAGAAACTTTCAGTTTCATGGGGAGAGAATGTTCAACAAACCCATCAACAAATAAGGTACTTTCCATCACTGACCAGTGCTCGAGAAGAGGAAGTTGTGTTCTACGAAGGTAGATTTGATGGTGGGTGATTTGATGGTGGGTGATGCAGTGAGGAGGCTGCTAATGTTAAGTAGAAATTGGAGCTGACCTGGATGTTGAAAAAGAATCAGCCATCGGGGGAAGTGTTCTCACTTTGCATAAAAAAGGAGCAGCAAGAATTGTACTGTAATTTGGTTGTCCACGTTCCCCTCTCCCATCCTCTATGCCACGTATAGCTGTGTCTCTGAATTCAAGCAAATAGAAGCCTGATGACTTGCTTTTTTGTGCTAAATGCTCATATTTTCGGTTGTGCATAGTAATAATAGGTGTGTTATTTTAAGTTTCAAAATCCTGATAAGACTTCTATCATCTTCCTTTATCTGTGCTCTTCTTTTCCATAGCCTTTCTTATTTACTATCCTTTCCATTTACTTTGTTAGAACACCATTCTCAGTTGGTCACTGAGATAGCAGCCTCGTTTCTGAGGGTCTGTTCTGTTACTTCACTTTAAGTAACAGATGAGTAACCGAACAGTGGCCTCCATATTGATACCTTTGTATATTCGACTCTGTTTTAAGTGCATCAGTGTTGCACATTTAAACAAAGTCAATTATGAATAATTTATAAAGCACAATAAATATGTCCCTGCAACCATCTTTAGTGTAAAGAATATGAGTGACACACATTCAGTTTGCCCATGTCACGATGCACTTGTATTTCTAAACAGTGCCTTGGGCACATAAGCACTCGAGCAGTTCTGTCAATGCTGTCAGCATTCAAGTGCCACTTTTGTGATTGACATCAGAGAATATTTGTGTCATCTGGAAGGATAAGGTTTTATGGGAAGGCAGATCGTAATTACTCTTGCCTTTAGAGAGAAACCCCATTAGTCAAATAGTAAGGAAAATGACTCATAAGAAAGAGACCCACATCTCAGCTAACGGTCAGGCTTCTCTGTCTAAATTTAAACTACACACCGCTATTTATTCATTCAACCAACACATCTTCGCAGTGAGTGTCTGTTTTCTGGGCACTGTTGCTCAGGATTTTACTATAAGACACAATACATCTAGCCCCCAAATAGTCCAGGGAAGGAGAGAAATGAGGAAAGGAATAATAACTATGCCATGTAATAAATAATTGGGGGATGTACTGAGTGTGGAAGGTCAGCATATAAAAGTGAGGCAAGCAATACCACTTGAGGATGAAGCAAGTTAGCAATGTTTAACTGCAGGCTGTAAGTGTGTGAGGCCAAGAGAGAGGTAAGGAGTGTTCTGGGTGGAGAGAATGACCCACTCACGCATGTGGAAGCAACACATCTGGAGCACTTGGTGGTTTCCAGGTTTGGGGGATGGCTTCCAAGATAGAAGGAAACTGATATATTTAGACAATTGAATAAACAGGACAAGATGACACCACTGCTTTGCTTCAGAGGACATTAGCATGAGGGCTAGAATACATAGAGATGTCACTGTCTGCTCTGACGGATCCTGTGTAGTCTGGGAAGGGAGGCATGAGATAGGATATCAGAGCTCTCCAGGATCATCCAGGGCACACGCAGAAAGGAGAGAAAACCATTGACATTGTGAACTCAGCCTTTTGAGTGCTGGTCTATATTATAAAGGCATAGTTATCTCCTTTTTTTTTTTTTTCCTGGAAAAAACAAGGGCCTCTCGCGGTCCCTGTTCTCTTTTTGGGTCTGTGTGCTACACATCCGACTTAGAAAACATAATGATGGGCTTTGAAGGTCCTTCCCATTTTAAAAGCTTTTGGTATGACATGCAAGAGTTACAAAGAAAATAATGCCAAAAGAGGCTAAAAATATGTGAACAGAATGACTATACATGGATGGGAAATAATTCCAGAAGGACATAATTCCAGGGCTCATACAGTAAATCAGTTGGAAACCCAGAAAATTCATTGCATTTGATTTGATTCTTTTTAGCATTAAATATATTAGTAATTAATGTTTCTGTGCTCTCAAGACATGATGTGATTATATATGTTTGTCACAGTGGGGAAGAAAAATTATTGAATTCATAGATCAATGCACTCTTTATACCGCTCTTATAAAGGGCAGTTATTTATAGGTTAAGCACTACAGAGAGAAATTAGAGTGTGAAAGTTTGGGCTGAGACTAAATCCTTCCTTTAAAATTCAGGAGATAAAATTAAACACAAACAGGTATTCATAAATATTAAAATGTAGTCATATCCATTTAAGATCATAAGGAAGACAGACCACCTCAATTAAATAAACTAGCAACCTTCCTAATTTGAGAAATGCCTTTAACTCATTCTTACCCTTTAATTTATAGCATTCTTTAAACTGTACAGGAGTTTGGGTTAGGTAAACTTTAGGTCCTTTCCAAACAAAATGATAAAATCATAAGTACACTAATTGGCTTTCGGTAGCTATTTCCAACTTAATAGTTGATAGTGCCCTATCTGATTATTAATGAGCTTGAATGGATACTGACAATAATTTGACAAGTGAGTTCACAACAGGGGCAGATGCAATTCAAATCTTAAATTTGATGACTAGCCAACTAGGTCTTTTTTCATATTGTAATCACTGACAATACTCACATGAACCATTCTGAAAGAACATAGACCCATTCATTCAGGATTCATTGTCCTGGACCTGAGGTCACCAGAACTGCTTAAAGAGCCCTTGAATTTGATCACTAATTCATAAGAAAGTACTGCCTCTGTGACTAGGAACTTTAAGAACTAAATTCAATTTTCCCAATGCCTTCTTACTTTGAACCTGGATTTGAAAGGTATGAAGAATTAATTATGCTAATGTGTGCCTAGCAATGCAAGTGAAATAAAATGTCATTGCAGTAAGACTTAATCATTATTAGTGGATCACAGGTTTTGAAATAAGGTACTAAAATGAAAATTTACTGAGATACTGCTTAATGGCATGCCAATACTCCTTATAGTGTTATACTGGTCAGTGTCTGGTAGCAGCAATGAATGTGAGACTATACAAATTTTTAAATTTTCAAATGAAATAAGAAGCTGATTTTATGCAATTAAACTGATTTTATAATTATGAAATTAATCCAGGATGCTAAACCAGTATATATAAAAGCCATATTATATCACAATTAGTTGAACCATGGTTTAAGTGTACAAAACATATACTTGTGTCAGTAAAAAACAAAACAAAACAAAAAAACAAAAAACAAACAAACAAACAAAAACCTGGCTTAAGGAACTGAGAAAAAAAGCTTGTGTCAACTGTGGTGTCAGTTCTGGAGGGTATTTAAAAATAGAAATAATCAGCATTTAGCTGAGTTTTCATTCTTACTGTAATAAAGCAAATTAGCATGTGACATAAGCCATCTCTTAATAATAGTTTCAAGCTGCATTGACATACAGTAATCAAATTTCCATAGGAAATTTAACTTGCATGCTAGACAGTTTAATTATCTGGTGCACATTTCAATAGTTCCCATTATAAGAAAATATGCCAGAGTTTGTCACCGAGAGTGTCTATAACAATAGTTTGAACACTTCAATAAATTTTAATTATCTTCTAAATCATCTGCCTGCTGATACATATAAATGTGTACATTCATTCAAATATTACTTACTTTGACCAAAACCTGGGTGGTGAAATAGTAACTAAAATTAGTGTTAAACTAACATTTTTATTCCATAAGTTCTTAAAATATAACAAATAATCTTGTCATTTTGGAGATGAACTTTAAAAAGTTGGCATAGAATATGACAATTAAATCTAGCTTTAATATCCTACCCCAGAGGTTGCACAGAATTACTCAAAGCTCATTCTCTGGAAAGCTTCCCACGTTACGTTACGTTACGTTACGTTACGTTACGTTACGTTACGTTACGTTATGTTATATATGATAATTTCTATATAGTTGAAGACATAAAAACAAACAAAAAATATCCTACTCCAGAAATGCTTCCTTTACTTCTCTCTAGGTTATTGATCCTGCCACCCCCCACTATCCAGGAAACAAATACACAAACACATCTTGTCTTCTATTTTCATAGAAGGTGCATAAAAGCACCTTCACATGCATAACATCGTGAGGTCTCCCACTGGCCTGAGGTAGTTGGTTGACTATTAGTCTCTTGTTACAGTTGAAGAAATGGAAACCACAATCCCCAGAACAGTCTTGATCTCAAGTTCAGTCCACAGCATCCTTAATACTGCTAAAGCTGATCCATTTTGCTTATAGGATGGTATTGATATATTTTATCCTTTTATTTTAGACAAAATTGTGACATGAGAGTTGTGCCCTTTTTCTCTGTTAAAGGGGCTGCAAGAAGTTGATGAAGGTGGGCATACTGACACAGTGAAAAGGGATAATAGATCGCCTGACACTGTGGCAAGAAAGTGAGAAAATACACTTTCTGAAGAGACTCAAGAGTTCTTGCATTGTCGTAAGTTCAGCTCTACTTGGCTCAGTCAACATGGACACCCACTGACGCCATAGCCCCCAAAGACATCGTGGTTCTTGCAGCCTGGTATAATGACTAGTGCTGACATCAGAATGTGTGAGTCACCAAGGAAGGATTAACTATGCCAGCTCATGGAAGTGTGCTAATTTTATTCACAATGCTAATAATAATAATAATAATAAGGCTGATACTTACCAGATATTTCCTACACATTAGGCATGTGGTAATATTATGCCAATTGCACCATGCTTCCATAATCCTAACTTCTGAAGCATTCATTGTATTTTACTACTTTGTTATATGTTGTCTTATATATCACTCAAAAATCCCGAGGGATATGTTCCAAGATCATTACTGACATCCCCATACATAATAGTTGACCACCATTATAGATTATAGTTTCAACCATGAAATTCAGTAGACTCTGAGTGAAAAATGTGTGAGCCTTTCCAAACTTTTCTTATTCTACCAAACACAAAATTGATTTCATTAATTATAAAACTGGCTTTCTTTGTTAAATTGCTGTTAATGAAGAAATACAAGTATTGTCATCTCACAAGAGTTGCTACAAATGGCAGGATGAATGAAGAAAACTGCTAGGAAGCCGTGTGTGAGCGGGGCAGCAGGCCAGCACCCCCAGGGCCTCCCGGGGCCCCCCACAGAGGACGGTCATTCTAACCCATGCCGTGACACACCTTAAAAGTGACTTGATTCCTTCCATGAGCCTTTAGGAGTACTTGCAAATGAGCAGAACTATAAATATTAAATCTATAAATGTCAGTACTCTGCTTCATGTGATATTCTTCTCAAGTGGAAGGAGTAGGAGAGAAAAGCCAAAAGCACAGGCTTTCCTGTCCTACAAAGTTGGATTTTGGATCAAGGCTTCTATTTCTTAGCAGCTGTGCAACCTTGGAAAAATTACTCCTTCTGAGCCTCACTTTTGTCATTTATTTAAGAAGGCTAATCATTGTATTCACCTCTTGAGGTCATCGTGAGGATAAAATAAGACAATATGCATATAGCACTAAAGCCATTGGTAGATATTAGCTCTTCATTTGTATTATTATTATTAGATTACAATTTCTGGGCAGGGACTATGCCTTTTGTTTGCCTGAATCCCTAATGTAACAGTAAAAAAAACAGTTAATTTATTTAAAAGCCTGGGCTTCTAAAGGAATCAGCTTTAATTTTCAGAAAAAAAAAAAAAGACCTATAATATAGGTCAAATGAGGTGTAAGATAATGAGAAACCACCAGCCTCCAGCAGCCTCTTTGGCTGCGGAGAAGCAAGACCAGAGAACGCCAGTTCTGAGCCCCTTGAACACTTTCAGTCATCAGCAGGCTTTTGAAAGGAAGGGAATTTCATCTCTGTTAAAAGTAGTGGAAATATTATGCTCATTTGAGCTTTCCGAGCTTTGGCCTAGAAGGCAAAACTGAGTGGTTTGCTTGCCCAGGAAAGAGCTGAGAGAATTTCACCCTTTCTTCACTCTCAAAGCAAACCTGGCTTCATTACCTCTTTTCTTCTGTCAGGGAGCGTCTCAAAGCATCTGACAGGCCCTTTACTGCAGCCAATCCTGTTTTTGAAACTTACACTGATCCAGAAAATAGCCGAATCTGTGCTCTCAGGAAGAACAAAGATTGATGGAGGGTTTCCAGCAGTTGGCGCCAAAAATTCCTTAACTTGTAGAAGTAACACTAGAACCAGTACCAAAGAAAGAAGAGTCTGGGGAGGGATTCATGGGAGGCGTAGCAGGGGGTGTGGGAGGCAGGTACTCTGCCGTGAGCAAATGTCTCCCAAATAAATAGCCTCCTCCAGCCAGACAGAACTGCTGTTTTCCTGCTAGGGAGTTGGTGTAATTGGTATTTGTAAAAGATGCCTATTGCAGGGGCTGTTGTGTGAAAATAGACAAAAGGAAAAAGAACAATAGCAAAGAAAAAAAATTACATTACAGTCACTAAAAACAAGCACTTCCATCACAATGACTTCACTCTAAGCAAATTGTAACAGCTCCCTCTTACTAGGCCCTCTTGCTGTGCCAGGCACTTTGCATGCATTATCACCTTCTCACATTTAATTCTCCCAGTGAATCCGTAAGGGAGGAGGTAGAATGAGCCTCCTTTCAGAGAAGAAGAATTTATGACTCAGAAACACTAAGTGACTTGCAGAAGGCCACTTGGCTCATAAATGATGGAGCCAGAACTTAAGAGTAGTTGTGATTTTTTTAAACAATACTTTTGTTTTTAAATTTCCTTAAGTAATCTCTACACCCAGCATGGGGCTTGAACTCACAACCCTGAGATCAAGAGGTGCGTGCTCTACCAATTGAGCCAGGCAGGCACCCCAAAAGTAGTTTACCAGGCTACTAAACCCTAACCCTTATACTTACTGCCTTCAGTTGACTGAAGAAGGCAGTAGTCAAGCCAGCAAGGAGTGTTTAGTGATGAAGTTTTGGGGTGGTGATGGGGTGGTCCAAAGGCCATGACCAGGAGAGAATTCTTGAAGACGTCTTTGGTGCAAAAAGGTGATTTTATTAAAGCATGGGGACAGGACCCATGGGCAGGAAGAACAGCACTAGGGTCCTGACTGGTATCTCCTTATATACCCTCAGGCTGGGAGGGGGTCAGGGATGGAGTAAGTCTCTAAGGAATTTTGGAAACAAGGTTTCCAGGCCCTTGAGGGGTTAGCTGTTGCTAGCAAAATGCCATTTATTACCATTTAATAAAACCTCAGGGGGTTTATATATCAGGGGGCCATAAGCTTGGAGTATGATTGCCAGCATGTGTTGTGGGGTAGTTGAGATAAAGGATGTAGGCTTACACGATCCTTGAGGTTGGGATAACGTTAAGCTAAGGTTCTCTTTTACCCCTAGCAAAGTGTCATCATCGAGGCAGCTGAGCCCCCAGAGGGAGGTCACTCTGCCGGTTTCAAGGACTTGTCAATGGGATGTAGGCAGTAAGGGAATTTAATTTTTCATCTGCCTTAGTTTCCCACATTACTATGGCAAGCACTTAAACCCCTTTCCTTTGTTCTGGGTGGTCAGGAGCATCCAAGAAATATCACACAGATCCAACCTGGGGTGGGGGTGGGGTGCTGGCTTGTGCTTTGCCCCTCAGCCTGCCTCCTGCTCCCTCATCATGTAGGACTTAAGGGAAATGTTGCAGACACTACAAAACAGGAGAGTGAAGAATGAAAAGGAACACAGAAGCAGGTGGCGGCTCCAGCCGTTTATCTGGGACTAGAAAGATAGTACCTAGTTGGAGAACAGATGGTCAAAATGAAACCACGATTTTAGTTAAGTGTCTATGTTTTTATAAATCCTTATATATGTTTACCTATATATAGCGATTAGTCATTTTATATACATTCCTTATGTTTTGCTAAATTCTCAGTTTCAGAGTGCTCGTGTAATATGGATGCTTGCATCCACCTACCCTGTGAATCATAATTAATACACTTTTCTTCAGACCCTCTTCCCGTTTGCCCATTCTTGCCCACTCTTGCCACTCCCTACTAGTTTCATTGACAGAAATTTTGATCATTTATAATTGGTGCCTGTTTGTCTCCATACCTATGTATAGTCTATCTCTCACCCTCTATACAGGCAATGGGAAATTTCTTACAGCGGCATGGCTTACAGTAGGAGCTTAAAATTATTTTTCTTGATCTAATGAGTGCTCAGTTGAGGATTCTATTTCCTGATTGATCAGTAAATGTTCTTCATATTTTGTGAACATTAACTCTTTGTCTATTCAGATTTGTTGCACATATTCTCTTATTTCTTATGTCCCCTTTGGGTTTGTTTATGATAAGTATTTAATGCTAGAAATAAGATATATTGTAATGTTTAGTTTACTGTGATTTCTGAGACTTACGTACCAATCAGATCTATCTTGTAATGATTTCTCATTGTCATTTTAACTCTTAAATGGTCTGGAGTTGATTTTTAACATATGGTAGATTTAGGAATTTAAATCAAATTATCTTAGTAGTGATCTATTTTCTCAACTTCTTTTTTTTTTAATTTTTTTTTATTTATTATTTCTAGGAGAGAGAGAGAGAGAGACAGCGTGAGCAGGGGAGGGTCAGAGAGAGGGAGTCACAGACTGAAACAGGCTCCAGGCTCTGAGCTGGCAGTCAGCACAGAGCCCGACGCGGGGCTCGAACTCATGAACCGTGAGATCATGACCTAAGCGAAAGTCAGACGCTTAACCGACTAAGCCACTCAGGCGCCCATATTTTCTCAACTTCTAATCTTGTGTATGTTTCTTGCATATTCCTTTATGATTTGCAACCTATAATACATTAATATAGTCCATTGAATTAATGGACTTCTTTTTTTAATGTTTTTATTTATTTTTGAGAGAGAGTGAGCATGAGTTGGGGAGGAGCAGAGAGAGAGGGAGACGCAGAATTTGAAGCAGGCTTCAGGCTCTGAGCTGTCAGCACAGAGCCTGACCTGGGGCTCGGACCCATGAACTGTGAGATCTTGACTTGAACCGAAGTCGGACGATTAACCGACTGAGCCACCCAGGCGCACCTAAATGAATGTACTTCTTTACAAACATTAACACATCTGTTCTACTTATTGACCTGTTAATCTTTTTGTTAGTACTTCCTTGTTTTATTTATTATTTGATAAAAATTGTATATTCCGGTGTATTCCAATATCTTTTAAGGCAAGACCCCTCTATCATTTTCCTGTTTCCAAGTTTTCTTACCATTCTTGTCTGATTTTACTTTCTGTGGGATTTTAAATTTTTAATTATTTTAGTATTTAATGACTTTAATATTTAAATCTAGTCTGATCATAGCAGGTGAAGCAATCTTTCCTTACACCATTGAATGATTCTAGGACGTTCTTGCAGTCCTCGGACACTGGCAACTACATTGCCACCTTGGCAACCCCTCTCTCCCTCCGGCTCTGCACTTAACTTGTTGAGATTTCATTCCATGAGTGCATTTCAACCTGACCATTTTCGCCCTATACTTTTGGGAATTTAAGTTTCCAAAATAATGTAGAAACAGATTATGATGGGAATAAAATCTTAAAAATCAATGGAGTGAAGTAGCATGTCATCTTAGGTAGAAATAAAGATTCAGTTCAACAAGTAGGAAAATTATATTTGAAGGCCATTTAAATTATCTATTTAGTTTGGCATATATGGTTTTGTGTACACAACTTTGTGCAATAATATGCATATGTTACAATATGTAATATATAACATTTCATATATAATAAAGAGTACACTCATTCAGGGGAGTGAGAATTATCAGTACTATTTAACACATTGTCTCTCTCCCTACCTTCCTCTATTGTCTTTATTTTAAAAATTTATATAAATTAAATGCACTTATGAGGCAGTTTCACTCTGTCTGCATGTTTAAGAGATGCCTCCTAATTCTTAGGTTATTTTGTTATTGAATCTCTGATTTAGGAGGTAAGCAATGCACAAATTATTTTTTAAACAGTATATCTTCTTGGTGTGCCTGAGTGGCTCAGTTGATTAAACGTCCAACTTCGGCTCGGGTTGTGATCTCACAGTGCATGGGTTCTAGCTCCATGTGGGGCTTTGTGCTGACAGCTCAGAGTCTGGACCCTGCTTTGGATTCTGTGTCTCCATCTCTCTCTATCTCTCCCCCACTCGTGCTCTGTCTCTCTCTCTCAAAAATAAATAAACATTAAAAAAATATTTTTAAGTTTATCTTCTTTCAGGCCATGGGTTTGCTCTTTTACAAACAGAAAACTATATGTAAAACATAGATTTTTGATTCTCAATTTGGTTTGATGAGTCTTTTTTAAATTTTGTCCCAGATTTTGATGGAAGTTTTACTTTTAGGCTTGGATTTTAGTGTTCTAAGCTTCCATGTCTGTGTGTGTGTGTGTGTGTGTGCGCGCGCGCGTGCATGCACGCGGGTGCACAGGCACTTGGATGCACCTGTGCTTTTATTATTATTATATGGCAAAAAATTGGGAGATGCTGCATCTGAGATGGCTAGATAAATATAATATCACTGGGTGTTTCCAAACTATTATTTCATAAATATTTGTTTGAAGGATGGTGTTCCTCAGGTTTATAAAGGATTAACTTCAACAACTGGAATTTCTTAATAGAATTGTTTGTAGAGATGAGTGTGATTATATGGATTAATAATTATCCAAGGTGGGGAGGGGAGGTTGTCCTTCATTTTATTACCATTTCACTCTCATGCCAAATGCATTTGTTTCTGTCTGGTGCTAAATGCTCAATATGATTAGCTAGTTTGACTTCCATCCCTGCCTTTATTACAGTTTGCTCCTCACATACCAGTTTAATGAATCCCTCCTAAGGAAGTATATGGATGGGCCTTTGTTCCAACTAGGCTTAGTTCAATATTAGTTCAATACTAATTCTTGAAGCTCTGCTAGAAATGGTCTTTTTCTTAGTCTTTCAGTGCAGGGATTATGAGCATAGTCTAGGACTTGAAGTGAGCAAAAGAAAACCACGTTTGACAAATATTATCTCTTATGAACTAAGAACCGTGTGATAAGAGATGGCTGCTATTTGCTCTTTATTCTAAAGAAGCTTCTAGTCTAGTGTGGGAGATAAACAATCAAATAGCTGCATTATGGTGTGAAGAGTTCTGTATTAGAAGGATGACCAAAATGAGACCATTATAAAGACATGAGATGATTATTCCTGCTTGGTCAGGAGTCAGAGGAACAATCAAATGAACAAACACTCAGTTCACCATTACAGGAAATCAACAGGCCAAAATATTGTAAGAAAAAAAAGATCAGCAGTTTTGTCAACTATACTTCAATTTTTAATTTTTTTAAGTATAAAAAATTTAAGTTTAGCAGTAGCAGAAACAATAGTAGATGCTACATGAACTAGTTTCTGGAAGTCTGCATAGAAGAGCTGAGATTTGAAGGATGAATATGAACACAGGAAAGAACATCCTGGAGATGTTGAGAGATCCAGCATACCTAACTAGCATAAGTGTGAAAATGCCTAATCTGATACAAGAAAAATAAATTGTCCGCTGTGACTCATCCTGGTGTGCATGTTTGGGGTGTTGGAGGTGAAGTTAAAGACTAGGATTGGCCTCCTAAGCCATACTACTGATTTTGAAATTTGTTCTCTGGGTGACTCAGAGGTTATGGTGCAGAAGAATGAAATGGTCATATTTATGTTTTAGAAAGAAAGCTGGCAACAGAATAGGGAGCTGATGCCAAGAAGATAGTTGGGAAGACTTTGTTCCTCCCAGCTAAATGTAGAGTTTGCCTTCCATTCCTCTTTGCTTCTGGAAGAGGGTTAAAATGGAGGAGGGAATAGAAAGGAAGAAAGTCAGAAGAGGATGAGAAAAACTCTCTGGAAGAAGTTATATTAATCAGTAGTAGGAGTGAGGAAGTGAAGCTTCCATTCTTCTCACCTCAAGATCTTATATGGCATCTTAAGCCTGGAAACCAGGAACTACCTACTGGATGCTGTCTCCTGGTTTCTAACACCTCTCCCCTTTTTGCCTGTCACATCTGATCTTGTCACTAAATTTTAATATTAAAAAAAAGGCGACATATTTTCTCATGCCCTTCCTACAATTATCAACACTGGCTTCCATTTTAAACTCTTAGCACCTAACCAAGATCCAGAAGGGCTTATTTCTTCTCTCCCTGTTGAGTGTTGCTCATAGATGATGCTCTACAAGTTCTGCATTTATCATTATAAACCCTGCTTAAAATCTTAAGCTGAAGGACAGAAGTTAAATTCATAGACCAAATTTTAAAAACTTCTTTCTACCTACCAGCATGATTGTTCTCATTTAGGGCCTTTGGCCATAGTCTTCCTCCTCCCGTAGTCCACTCCTTAATCCACTCATATCAAAATTCTTTCACTCCCTCACAGAATTCAAACTTCAGCTCAAATCCTATTTGTTGGGACATGTATGTTGGTGGGTAAGGGGAAGCCACATATCCCTTTTGTTCAGCACTTCACACTTTATTGAGAAGGCCTTCCTCATTTCTCTACATATATTATTTGCCTGAATGTTTGCCAGGTTCTCATAAATAGTCCAGTAGTCTAATAATTTTCAGTGGGAACATGTTTAGTTCAATTCAGCCAATATTTATTGCGCACCTAATACGTGTAAGGCATTGTGCTAAACATTCTCGGGATGCCAATGTTAAAGGATAAATAAGTCAAATGTCTGCTCTCAGGAAGAACAATTAACAAATTTATTCCTTGGAAAACTATTTCCACTTCACCTGTACAATTAATTTGTGACTTTTCAAATAAGATACTCTTCCTTCATTGATTTGGTGAGTTCCATAAGTAGATGAAATCATGACGGAAGTTCCATAAATGTGTTTAAGTGGCACACATTTCACATTTCACAGCAAAAACAGTCTCAGTAGACATAAATGTCATCGAGCCTTCAGTACCGAACCATGCCAATGTATATATGGCTAATTATACCGTATGTCTTAATCCATTCAGGCTGCTCTAACAAAATACCACAGAGTGGGCGGCTGGTAAGCAACAGAAATTGATTTCTCATATTTCTAGAGGTTAGAAGTCTGAGATCAGTGTGCCAGTATGATCGAGTAAGGGTGCTCTTCTGGGTCACAGCTTGCCAACTTCTCACTATGTACTCACACAGTAGAAGGGGCAGATGGGCTCTCTCAAGCGTCTCGGGCATTAATCTCATTCATGAGGATTCTGGCCTCATGACTTCGTCACTTCCGATAGGCCTCATCTCCTCACCTCCTCATACCATCACATTGAGCACTAGCATTTCAACGTGACTTTGAGGGCAACACAAGCATGTAGACTGTAACACCACATATATTGAAAATGCCATTCTCAGAGGCTAAAATTTAAGAAACGGATGTATCCATTTTTCACACCACCTTCACTGTTTTGAGATTTCCCTGCTATTCATTTTAAAGGAAAGCAAACATGATTTCTTTTAATTATTTCACCTGAAAGGAGAATTTAACAAATAACTTAATAACAGCTATAGTTAGAAATAGAGTACATGAAGGGGACAAACTATAAGAAGATAGGCAAGCCTGATAAAAATTTAAGACTGGTTGCATCAGCCCTGACATTTACATCAGAAATCATTCGCCCTTTGGTACTTTCTTAGCAAGGACATCAGTTGTCAGGAATCAATAATTCCGTTAGATAGGAAACATAATTTTCCAGATAATGGGGATTTTATCCCAGAGGCCTTTGAATATCACAGGGAAAAATAAAGAATTAAGCCTCTTAGGAAAGCAAACGTACCCTATGTTACCATCTTTGGCCAATGCTTTCTAATTCTTCTTTTTCATATCTTTAAATACAGAATCCCCTTCACCTACAACTGAGTTTAGAAAATTCATTAAGTTCTGACGCTGATGTCACTGTCTCAGTCCTGACCATGAACAACTGGTACAATTTTAGCTTGTTGCTGTGCCAGGAAGACTGGAACATCACCGACTTCCTCATTCTTACCCAGAATAATTCCAAGTTCCACCTCGGGTCTATCATCAACATCACCGCCAACCTCTCCTCCACCGAGGACCTCCTGAGCTTCTTACAGGTCCAGCTTGAGAGTATTAAGAACAGTACACCCACAATGGTGATGTTTGGCTGTGACATGGAAAGTATCCGACGGATTTTCGAAATTACCACCCAGTTTGGAGTAACTCCCCCTGAGCTTCGCTGGGTGCTGGGGGATTCACAGAACGTTGAGGAACTGAGGACAGAAGGTCTACCCCTAGGCCTCATTGCTCATGGAAAAACAACACAGTCCATCTTTGAGTACTATGTACAAGACGCCATGGAACTGGTCGCAAGAGCTGTAGCCACAGCCACCATGATCCAGCCAGAACTCGCTCTTATTCCCAGCACGATGAACTGCATGGATGTGGAAGCTGCAAATCTCACTTCAGGACAATATTTATCAAGGTAGGATGTGAAGTGTGTGTTACATCCCCATTCATAGGGTTTTGACAGGAAGTAGAATTTCCCTATCTGTCTCCTTTGTAGAAATCTTGACTTTGAGTACCTTTAAACTCTAATAATATTTCTGAGAGCCTTTCTGGTTACATAGGCTAGTATTTCATAATCTGTCATCTAGAATTTGATCTATAGATTTGAGAGCACATGGTGTACAGTAGGGAACACACAGTCCTGCTTTTAAACCCTGGCTTAGTCGGTTACTAGCTATTTGTTCTTCGCAAGTTATTTTAAAACTCTGGCCCTCAATTTTCTAATTAATAAGCTAGGATTAAATTGAATAGCTTGATCTATGATCATAAGCTATGAAATTATATATGAAAAGTTCCTAACACTGTGCTCGGCTCAGAGCAGAAACAAAACAAATGTTTCTGTCCCTGCCCACTCTTTCTCATATCAACAGACTTGGACAAATCTCTCTAAATCTATACAGGAAAAAAAAAAAAATAGTCAAGCAGGAAATGGGTTCTTCATTTTCCTCCCAGGCTGTGGTGCTTAAGGCAGTAGTATAGAGTAGTAGTTAAAGACATAGACCGTGGAGCCACACTCTCTGAGCTTGAAATTTAGCTCTCCCACTTACTGTTTGTGTGACCTGGTCGAATTACTTAACTTCTCTGAGGCTTAGTTTCCTATATCTTATATCCATTTATGTAAAATAGATCCTACTACCCATGGGGTCATTGTGATAGATAGATAGATAGATGATAGATCGATAGATAGATAGCACTAATAGTTCCACAGAGTTTTATTTAAATACACACACACACACACACACACACACACACACACACTCTTTTTAATTAGGTAGCTTTTCTTCTCCAGTTCTCTGTTTGGTTCAGAAGATACAAGGAAAAAGTCCATTTAATTTAAAGAATACCTATCATATGGAACTAGTTTTCATGATACTTGGGAAAAGGAGACTATCCTTAAAAGATATTTTATTGGGACCTAGATTTTTTTCCTGAAAAGGACTACCTGTGATCAGAGAGACTATATCAGAGAATTTTTGGCTATTTTAGAGGTGAGGTCTTAGCTCTAGGCTGGTCCCATTTTTAAAGTTTATTTATTTTTAGTAATCTCTACACTCAGTGTGGGGCTCGAACTCATGACCCTGAGATCAAGAGTCGCATGCTCTTCTGACTGAGCAGGCAAACCTTAGAACAAGGACATCCTACTATATTGAGAAACAAAAGACAACCTTATAGTGTCTTGCCTTTTAAGAAGACATAACTATTTGATGAGATGTCAGGAGGTCATAAGCATTTTATGTTTAATCTTACATATATGGACTGAGCACCTATTATATGGCCAAATGCCATATATTGGCAGAGTTTAACCACAGTGTTTAACTATACACTCCCTAAAGAATGTGGTTAAAACAAGAAAATAATTCAAAATTCATTTATTAGGAATCTACTGATGATGAAATCAGATATTTTGTCATCACCTGAACTTTCCATTTTCCCCATATTGTGTTTTAATTTCTACAAGATTAAAGTCTTTGCAAATCTTATTTTATAGTCACTATTAAGGTTTAATCTACCATTTTTTAACTAGCACATAATTGAGGCCCAGGATTTTATCTAGGGTAAGAAAATCCTCCTTCGTAACAAAATATAAGCAAAACATTTATTTATAATTTTGAATAGTCATCTTTTTGGAAGAGTAATCACAAATAGCAGATAAGAAAAACCCCTATGAAAACTACATTAAGTTATTTAGCGTCTTTCTGTTTCATGTCTCATACAATGGAGAGCACAAGGAAAAACATTCTTAAAAATGTTTACAAACTACAAAGAGAAATTGTTGGCTTAAGTTCTATATACTGTAAGGGTTCATTTTATCAAGATCAAACTGATCTTTCTGGCTCCAGAAGGTTTAATTTATATTAAAGTTATATGCCTCCTTTCACAAGGATCCCATGGTACTTTGTACATGAAATTAGATGATGATACTTAGCCTATTTCATCATCATTATTTGTCCATGTGCCTGACTTTGGAGCTAAAGTAGAAATTCTGTTAAGTTGAGACACTATTATTCAGCATAGTTTAATGCCTAGCACATAGCAGCCACTTAATAGACATTTATTGGAATAGAAGGAAGAAAAGGAAATTTTTTATTATATTTACATCCTACATTATCTGCTGCTGTAGAAGAAAAATAGGTGCTGGTAGACAAATAAAAATTTTTCTAACCTAAAAACATAGGGTTTTTCTTACTTAGGTACTTACTGTCCTTCTTTTCCTTTTTTTTTTTTTTATTCCTTTTTGATGAAATGTTAGATTCTTGGATAACTTTTGCCCTTGTGGCTGTTTCTACATGTTTATCTCACAAAATTTGAAAGTTTAAAAGAAGAATGTAAGGTTTGGTGCCTGGCAGCAATTCACAATGTATGAATATATTGTCAATATATTCATATATATTCATATATATTCATATATATTCATCTTCATGGATGTGTTTGCGAGTGAACTCCAAGAACTTCAGGAAATAGGCCTAGGATTTCTTAGACTCCCTGAGGAATACAGTCAAAGAGAAAGTTTCAAAGTGTTCGGGAAAGGTTCAAGAGAAGTGGGCTAATCTCTGGAAGGAATCTTTATAATGAGTAACTGAAAAGCTGCCTTAAGCCATAAAACATCTGTGGAATTTCCATCAGTCTTATTTATTTTGTTGAATACAGTCTTTTAGGAAGTTCGTTATTCTCAGTCCATAAGTCACATCTGCATATAGTCATTTTCTTAATTGTTCCTAAATTTTGTGAGGCTGACCCCACTTCTTCATGGCATAATGAAAAGTCCTGAGGATAATGAGCCATGAATAGCGAGTGTCAGTTATGCAAGCTCTCATTTCTCACACAGTCATTTTTAGTTTGGGCAGACAGAATTGTTAGCGTTTTAAAATGTTAATGAAATCACCCCAAAGCATGGACTTTTCAGCATAGGCTTTTAGGCTAGAAAAAGCAGTTCTCATGACAGAGTACATAAATGTAATTACAGGGGTGCCTGGGTGGCTCAGTGGGTTAAGTGTCCAACTTCAGCTCAGGTCATGATCTCACCGTTCATGGATTCGAGCCCCATGTTGGGCTCTGTGCTGACAGCTAGCTCAGAGTCTGGAGGCTGCTTCAGATTCTGTATCTCCCTCTCTCACTGACCCTCCCCTGCTCACACTGTCTCTGTCTCTCTCTCTGTCTCTCTGTCTCTGTCTCTCTCTCTCTCTCTGTCTCTCTCTCAGAAATAAATAAAACATTTAAAAAAATGTAATTACAGGTATAAAGGATTTTATTCTTCCAGGGTCCATCATAACTAAATGTAGGGGCACCTGGTGGCTGAGTCAGTTGATTATCTGACTCTTGATTTTGGCTCATGTCAAGAATCCCAGGATCATGAGATCAAGCCCCACATCAGGCTTCCTGCTAAGTGTGGAGCCTGAGCCTGCTTGAGACTCTCTCACTCTCCCTCTGCCCCTCTACTCTGCTCATGTGTGTGTTCTCTCTCTCTCAAATAAAAATAAATAAATTAATAATAATAATAAGTAAATGTAGATAAAACCATTGGGGACTAAGTTCATAGTGTAATCTTTAACAACTTATTTGCCAGTCATTTTATTAAATGTTAATTATTGAAGCGATGATATCTGGTCCATCCAGTAATAACTTCCTAAGTACATATGTGTGGGTGTTTTTGTGCAGCTGATGACTCTTTGTTGAGCTAGGGTGAGGTAGACAGAATGAAGACATACGTCCTGTCGTTTTCAAGCTGACAGCCTCATGCTTGAGGTTGAAAAGTAGAGAAGTAATTATAAAACATAAAAGTACATGATTCTTAAAAAGAGAGATATGTCCATATAGACAAAGACTGAGGGAGAAACACTGGAACTGGATCCTATGTTAAACAAGTCATTTTCTGGTTTGGAGCAAATTCATAGGCCTAGGAAATGGCATAAGTAAATGCACCAACATCTAAAGAAGAATTTGGTACAGCTGGAGCATACATTGTATATGAAGGGAATTCGACATGGTTGTGGAAAAGTAGTTCATTTGATAGCATGCTACACAAGGCTTTTATGCCAAGCTAGGAAGTTTTCATTTTATATGCATACTGGATGTCACCTGAAAGGCAGAACATTAGCCATGATGTATTTCCAAATTAACCAATTAACCAACTAAAGTAATACAGCATAAAAACTTGAAAATAATTTTTTAGACCATTGCAATAGCAAAATTGTTTTTATTTCTCAAGATTGGTTTTAGCCTTGGCCACGTTTACTCCCTTATTGCACTGTAAACACCAGACTCTAGTGAAAGTGAGCAGCTTGACCAGCTCTTCTGGGGTTAGGCTCTGCCCATGCTTCTCTTTAGGCCCTGCGAGCTAATGAATTTATTGTTGTTAGAGAAAGAGCTCCCTTGGGTTAGTCTTAGCTTGGTCAAAGACTGTCACCGGTTCGTTAAGAATTCCAAGAGTCTAGACACTGACAGACCCCTCATTCTCTTGGCCTAAGAAGTCCCTGACCCTTTGGCTTACTAATTATAGTCCTGATAGTTACTCTAACTTCTAAACAGGCCATAGAATCTTGCTTTATTCTTTGAACAGCTTCTGGAGGTCAGTTCTCTATCAGGGAGGCCATGATTAATTCATTTATACTTCAAAAACATTTGTTGTGACTATTAGGTGAGGCCCTTGGCTAGTACTGGTGGCATAAATGGTAGAAAATGGGGACCTTGCTCTCAGGAAGCTTATAATCTCCCTTCTGTTCTCTCACTAAGAGTGGATATACTCCTCTAATCATCCGTATATTTTTAAGTTTATTTATTTATTTATTTTTGAGAGAGAGAACACATGCTAGTTCTCTGTCTCTAGTTTATTTTTGAGAGAGAGAGGGAGAGAGAATCCCAAGCAGGCTCCACACCGTCAGCACACAGCCCGACGCAGGCCTCGATTCCAAAAACCATGAGATCATGACCTGAGCCAAAATCAATAGCCAGACACTCAACCAATTGAGCCATCCAGATGCCCCCCACATATTTTTAAATAAACTTTCTTGCATTGAGCTATTTGGTTATTATTCTTCATTGAGACAATATCCATCCTACTAGTGATTATTCTCTTGCATTAGCTGGCATTGCTGGGCCCTCTCTGTGTTTGTCCTTGAAGAAGGGTCCAGCATGCTAGAGACTGTCCTCCAAACTGTGTTCATATTTATGCGTACGTGGTCAAGCAATACCAAGACAATACCAAGATACACTAAGGTTTCATTAATAACAAATGTTGATTTACATATTGATTCTGCACATATTGTTTACAGCCTACTATGTGCCAGGTTGTGAGGCACTAGGAAACTTCGAGGAAAAAAAGGACTTAAACAAATATCTATTAAAAAATCCCAAGATATAAATTAATGGGCCCCATTTTATTCCTGGATATTAAAAGAATTGTAGAAGAACTTGAGACCACGTGATATAATTATAAGTTTGGATATTCTTCCCCATACTCACAACAATTTGCTGGCACTGTGACCCTAGCAAAGTTATTTAATCTTTGGAAACTTTAATTTCCATAACAATAAGGATTCCCACCTTGAAAAGTCAAGTGGTATGCCTAGGGTCATTCAGCTAGTACTTTATAAGGGAAGATTTAAACCAGTTCATCTAAATCCAAATTCCAATTCAAAATTGATATAAACCTTCCTAAATTCGGACCCCATTACTTTGTAATTCATATTCTTTCCGTGAAAAGCTATATAAATCAGGAGGCATGATTACTCGTGTATAAGCATTCTTGTTCTAACAACCCTACTGACCCAAACTAGTTAGCCCTTATGTTTCAGCTGTCCTTGGAGAAGATGCAGTTGCATTGAACATGGGAGCCAGGGGTTGGGTGCTGGTAACACTGGTTCCTCATATCCTCAAGCAGAACCCATTGGTGTGTGGTGACCTAGTGTGTCCAACTGTTACTCCTAAGTTAGCACTGTCTGCTAGGTCATCCAAGGTGTCAATACTTCTAGAAAGCACATGTCTTGGTGTCATGAATCTTGGGGACTGACACTTAAGGTCTGTGCTTCCAGGTGTTTCCAGTAGGAACCCCTATCACTGAACTAACTTGGCTGAAATCCTTTGAACTTGCTGTTCTCTCCGTGTCACGTAAATCATGCCAAGAGCTGAGTCTGAAATTTTCACTAAGTCATGGAAGCCTCAAATAAGAAACATTAGAAATAGGTATTCCCTCAGGACCCTATTTTGACAAAAACAGTTCCATTTTGCTTAGTCTAGCATCCAGCAAGTTTTAAACCGTGGAATTTTTCCAAATTAGGAGAGCTTCCAAGCTTTTATTTGCCGGAGAGGAAATTGTGCTCTTTGTTGACTTTTTACTTTGTATGCATCTACTATAAAATTTGGAAATATGTCAGAAGAGCTATGAAAGTATAGAGGGCAATACTGCAGCTCCACTCTGAATTCCAGATCTATCTCTCAGGCCACTTCAATCTCCAGACCCTAAAACCCTTTGGATGGATGAATGACTGGTAAATACTGTGTGATGTGCCAATGGGCTACTTAAGGGATCTCAGTACCTAGATTCGTGCTGGAGCCAGATCGGGAGAGCTAGGACGAATTCGGTTAGAGTATTACACAAAGCAACCAGGAGCAATCCAAGAGCTGGGCACAGACCACCATTGTGGAGAAGAGTCAAGGTCCATACCAAAAAGCAAAAGCAAAAGAAAACAACTTAAGAGTATGGAACATCTCTAACACTAATGTGAGAGAAAAACACAGAAAGCAAAAAGCGCCAGCCTGTCACTTGCGGCTCACAAAAGCAGGAAAATGGAGTCTTATATCCATGTGTCTGATATTTTGAGGTGTACTATTCACACCAATAGTAACACAGCCCAGAATGTAAATTAACATAATCACGGAGGTTACTGTTTTTCTCCTCTTGGGAAAAAAGTCAAGAAGGACGGGAACTGTCCTTCCACTATGTAGTTTCACTTGTAAGTAACTGAGTTTTGCTAATGTTGGCAAAGCATAGACCCAAATGATTCATAACTGTACATACGTATATTTATTATGTTATTAAATTGCTGTTGCTGTTGTCCCTTAATTGGTAGAAATTTATTTTAAAAGGTGAGCTTTGTAAGTGTATGTGATCAAGGATTAAAATACGTGGGGCCCTCTGCTCTCAGGATTGAAATTTAGCAATTTCTAATTCCTTTTAATTTTTTTATCCTCGGAGAGGTTTCCCATTGTACCAATTTCTATTTTTGATACTATCCATCATTGAGGAGGAAATGTATTAGAATTTTAATGCTTTGAACAATTTGTAAATTGCAGATACAAATACTTCCTGGCTGGCTGAGCCCTGTTCTTCTGGCAAAGTGATGAAGAGCTCTCATGTCTGATCTGCATGCAGAAGGCATGTGTTTAATCGCATTTACCCCACAAACATTACTAAGCAGTAACTCTGGTCAGGCACTGTGCTGTGTCTAGGATTCAAAGATGACTCAGTACTCTGGATGCTTAGATGAACACTGAAGTCTCTTTCAGCTTGACAGGCTGCAGTGCTAGGAAGCAGAGCAGTAGTAGGAAGAGAGGATTTACTTATTCCTACCAGCCACTGTGTGGAAGAGACTGCTCTCTGGAATACGGAGAATGTCAAAATCCACACCCTCACAGATTTAGGGTTGGAAAAGTCAAAGATAGAGGTAATCATCTACCAAATACTTACACTTCAGGGTCACTAAGAAGGATTAGAGAGGACATTAAAATTTAATGTTTAATTTGGAGAATTGTCCCATACACAGAGAGCAAAATCAAAACAATGTCCTCTCATACAACTGAACCCTGGGTAACTCTGTGGCTAAGCTGACAAATTCATGTCATCAGGAAAGGGTCTGCTGCAATGCAAGTGGCCATAAAGTGAAAGCTGAATTAATAATAGCTGGGCATACAAATAGGCAAAGGGTCTCCAGTGCTATTGAAGAAAAGGAGGGGGTGTGTGTGGCAAGATGATAAAAGAAACATTCAAAATAATANGCAAAAAAAAGCACAAAAAAATAGTAAAATTAACTGGGGATGGCCAAGAGCTGATTCAACATAAGATCTCCTTTTCACACGACAGAATATTGACACTTCTGTTATGCAAAGTCTACCAACAGGAAGAGACAGAAAGAGAGGAAGAGAGAACATTCAGAAAATTAAATTAAGAGAAAGAACAAAAAAATAATGAGATAACTGTGGATTAACCCACATGCCAGAAACTAAGAAATGTGGAGGAAGGGGAAACCATCTAGAGCCTGGGGAAGAGATACAAACTGAAGATAATTTAGAGAATAAGAAGGAATAGGGAAAAGTCTTGAAGAATTAAGAAAAATCACACACATGGATTGAAATAGAAACATCAAATATAAATAGCTAATAATTCAGGCAACCAGATCTCTATAGTGGTTGTAAAACATTAGAACTGGAAGTTAAGTTCTCTAAAAGATTTAAGACTATGCAAAGATAGAATAGTTTGGGGCTCTCCAATGATAAAGAATAGGAAATAAAAAACTGCATGAGTATGAACTTGTGACAAATGTCAAAGTGTGGAACTTTGGAGGATGTGAGTTTTGACTGGCAGTTTTGTTTAACATGATTGTAGATAATGAATCACATGGAGAAAATATGGAATTTCTGAACATTAGTATATGTCTTCCCAACTCTCCTTCCCCACCCCCACCCCCAGTAGAAGGAGAACAGAAACTTTAAGAATATTCATTTATGCGGCACCTGGGTGGCTCAGTCATTAAGTGTCCAACTTTGGCTCAGGTCATGGTCTCACACTTGTGAATTCAAGCCCCACATCAGGCTCTCTGCCACCAGCATGGAGCCGCTTCAGATCCTCTGTCCTCCCCCACACCCTCTGCCCCTCCCCCTCCCCGGCTTACATGTGCACACACACTCTCTCTCAAAAATAATTTAAAAAAAGTATTCTTTTTTTTTTCATACTAAAAGGGCTTTATACAGCTTCTGGTCAATAAAGTGTAGTCAGTAGCTCTGGAGCTAAATTAAAAGTGGCCAAGAAATAAATATTTAGCTTCACTGCATAGGTGCAAGTCAACCTGACAAGAATTAGATGGTGCTGGAAAGAGGGAAGTTGGAGAGAATGGCACTAACAGTAATACAGGCCAAGGCGAAAAGTCAAAATTAAGTTCTCACGGGCTAAAAAAATGCTACAGAGCTTTATGGAGGATGAACAAATCTTTCATTCCTCAGGGGCGGAATATTAAATATGATGAGATGATCATGGGAAAAGAGAGTCAGCTCATTTTTCAAGCTATATGAGAATGAGGATACAGATTTTTTTAATGATACAAAGAACGTTCCCAAAGGGGAAAATAAATTTTATGGCTTTACAGAGCAGAATAGAGATCCTCATGTACAAATAAGATTAATGGAAGATGGCAATGGGCGGGGGGAGGAGGAGGCCACAGATAAGAGGACAATTTAAAAAGAAATAAAAAACAAATGAGTGCCGTAGATATACAAAGATAAGTTGAGTGAAATAAAGATAAAAGTAGAAATAAATATATGACCTACAAACAACTGGGCCAAGGAGGAAGACGTGGGAGGAAGAGGATGTATTTAAACAATGGTTTGGTTCCTCTGGGGTCAAAATGAAGACTGGAAACAACGGGATTATTCCAGAACTAGTGCAAAAGCAGGAAAAGATACAGATGTATAAAAAAATACAAAAACACATTACTCGTAAAATGATATGCTATGAATAAAGAAAAGTCAGGGGGGCGCAGATCTTAAAATCTGTAAGAACATGACAACATTATTTTTGGCAGGAGATTTTTCTTTAACTTCAATGAATTTTAGAACAGGACTTTAAAAAGTAAAAATAGTACGTGAATAATGTAATTAAGCAAATTAAGATAAACACCTCGGTTAACATTCTATTACTGAGGACCGTAGAAGCCTTTGACACAGTTGATCACTGCCCCGCCTTGGAACGTCTTTTTTACTTGGCTTCAAGCACCCGAAACAGCCTGCTCTTCTCTTACTTCTCTGGCTACTTCTCCGTTCCCTTTGCTAGTCCTTCCCCAGCGGCACCGCCTGCAAGTGCTGGGGTGCCCCAGGCTGACTCCTGAGACTCCTCATCTGCAGTTACTTGCCTTGTGGTCTCACTTGGTCTCCTTGAATACCGTGGCTAGATGGAAGGCTCCCAGTTTTGTAGCTCCAGTCCCGCCTCATTCCTGAGCCCCACACCATCTCCAGCCACCCACCCGACATCTACATTTCAATCTCTGCAAGTTATCTCTAATTTAACCTGAGCAGTGCTCGCCGGCAGCACATGTACTAATTTAACCTGAGCAAACTGAACTGGTGGTCCTCACCGACCTCAAACCTGGGTCTCCTAACAGTTTTCCTTATCTCAGTGGAAACTCCATGCCTCCGCTTGTTTGGGACAAAAACTTTGGTGTCATCCTTTCCTCTCCTTTTGCTAGCAGCCATATCTGAGCCATCAGCAAATCCCGTCCTTTCCCCGGTTCAAACCCTGACGAATTCTTCACACCCTCACCGCTACCACCTCCGGCTAAGCCATCATCACCTTTTGTCTGGGTGTTGGAACAGCCCCCTAACTGGTCCTCTGCTGCTGGTCTTGTCTTTTTTTCAGTTCATTGTCAACACAGCACTGCGGTGATCCTGTTAAAATGGAAGTCTGGGTGGCTCAGTCGGTTAAGCGTCCGACTTCAGCTCAGGTCATGATCTCACGGTTCGTGGGTTCAAGCCCCGCATCGGGCTCTGTGCTGAGGAACAGCTCAGAGCTTGGAGACTGTTTCAGATTCTGTGTCTCCCTCTCTCTCTGACCCTCCCCTGCTCACGCTGTCTCTATCTCAAAAATAAATAAAACACTTTAAAAAAACGGAAGTCATGTCATAGTGCTTCTCTACTCAAAAGCCACCACTGGCTTTCCATGTCACGTAGAGAAGAAACAGTCCTTTCAGTGACCCGCAATATGCGGTTTCCGCAGCTCCCGCTACCCATAAATATTCTCTGACTTTATCTTAAACTTTCATGCCCCTCGCTCCCCTCGGTGTTCCTCACACATCAGATACGACCCCACTTCAAGCAAGCTGAACTTGGAGCTCCGTCTACAGGGAATGCTCTACCCGGATCTTCTGCTTAGCTCCTTCCCTTTCTTCTGCTTTTTACTCAGATACCTCTTTCTCTGAGAGACCTTTGTTGGCCTCTCTCATTTAAAATTGCTCCCCACTAATCTGGCCATGTGTAGCAACATGGATGGACCTTGAGGGTGTGATGCTGAGCGAAATAAGTCAGGCAGAGAAGGACAAATACCATATGTTTGCACATATAGGAGGATTAGGAGGAACTTAACGGAGGACCAAGGGGGAGAAGAAGGGGGGAAATGGTGGGGGANCACTGGGTGTTCTATGGAAACCAACTTGACAAACTATTTGTAAAAAAAAAATAAAAAATTTAAAAAATAAAATTTAAAAATTAAAAAATATAAAATAAAATTGCACCCCACTATGGCCGACCCAGGCACGTCTTCTCTCCTTACTCTGCTTTATATTTCCTCCTTTGCCCTTAGCAGCTCTAATATCCCATACACAGTACCTACTCATCACATTTATTCTGTCTCTTTCAGTAGAATATAAGCTACATAGATTTGTGTCTGTTTTGTTCACTACTCTATCCCCTACCTAGCACCTTGCACAGGGCCTGGCACATAGTACTGTTGAATGAATCAATGAGTGAATGGGTGACGTGTTGTTTTCAGTATCTTTGTTCATTTGTTTTCATGAATAAGAAAATCCTTTCATTAGCATGTTAAGTCGTGGGTGCAAAATGTGGCTTCTAAAATGTATCTTAAATGTATTCGACACTGATCTTGCTTACACCGTGAACGGCCTCAAAAACAGTTTCTACATAATTTGCAAAGTACACATTTTACCTCAGCTCCTGTACAACTCAACACATATTCTTAATTAGTGAGATAATTGGGAGCTTTTACTAAAGTGATAAGTTACCTCAATGCAAATTAACTAATGAGCTTCATTCTTTCGAGTAGAGTGGTATCTGGGGAGGTTTGCTGATAAAAACCATGGCTACCTGACTGTTAAGTTAAACAGCCCACACGGAAGGCACAGTGCAAACTAGGTTCTTACTCAGAGTGAGATCCAAGCCCTTCTCAGACATGACAAAGCTATGGTAATATTCTAAGTGGTCTCCTGGTCACCATCTCTCCCTTCCTCTATACACAGTGTACCTGTTTCCAGATCAATATTAATAATGCAGACCTCTGGTTATAACCATTACTCTGCTCAGAAGTCTTCACAGGTCCCCTTTTCCTATTAAATAAAGTCCCATCTCATAAAATGGACATGGAAAGCCTCTACAGTCTAGTTGCAATCTGCTTTTCCTACATTATTTCCTCGTATTTTTCTACCCTGCTCTCCAATTAGATTGTTGTGCCTTCTACCCCTTGTTATATTTTCCACCTCCTTACCTTTCCTCATAACATTCTTGAAGCCAGAAGGTTTATTTAGAATTCATTTCTAGGCTAGAGCAGTAGTGTGATCAACACACAGTGTGGTGATATTATTAGTCTCTGTGACTCAGGCTCTAAATTTCTGTTAAAGGAATTTAAGATCACATTTCTCTTTTTTAATACCCACATTGCTATATGGGCTTACACTGAGCTGATATTCAGCTAAATACTCCAGGACTTATGTATGTGACCTTCCATCAAACTGAGTTTCACACATTCTTGGTGAATGTGCGCTAAATGCAACCCTGTGCATTTGGTGCCTTAAAATCACTACTTTTCTTTTTGAAGAATATATATATCTCTTGACTCTGCCATCGTTTCTCCACTTATTCTGCTATTACTTTAGCTTTTGCCACCTAAAGCCTCTTATGAAGCAAGCAGAGAGAGAAGCAAGAGAAGGAAGGAGCATTATTCCTCACATATGAAAGTGTGCTCAGCTCCCTCCTCCTTCCAGATCATTTCCTATATAGCTTGTGGTGGTGGGGGGGGGGGGGGGGAGGCTTTTAAAAATCAAATCTCATGGGCATGTCCTTCCCCACATAAAAATCTCTGCAATGGCTCCCCATTACCTTCATCATAACCTCAGACCTTGTGAAATTCGTTTCCCATCTTCATCTCCAGCCTTATTTCTCACCATTTCTCATCACGCAGCTTGCACTCTGTGACTGTTGCACACTCATCTCCCTGAGTTGCTAGTATCAGTCCCTGGCTTCTCTTCCTGGCTAACTATTCTTTCTTACAGACTCAACCCGGACACCTCCTCCTCTAAGAAGCTTCCCTGTCATCTCTACCATAGAATGTGCAAGTGCCCTTGCTCTCTGTTCCAACGGCACCCAGATTTAGCTCTATCATGACACTCATCATACTGGTTTAGCATTGCCTGTTGCTTTTCTTTCTCCCCATCGGTAGACATTAAGATCCTTGAGAACAAGTGTGTCTTTCATCTCTGTAACTCTAATGTTAAGAGCAGTGCCTCATATTTTTATCAGTTTCTCTCGCCAATAAGATTATTCCTGATATTTCTTTTTCTTGTTCATCCAAGAGGAATCTAGGGCAGAATAAAAAGAAACATGGTAGAAACTGACTTAAGCAAGAGTAAGATTTCAACCTTTTAATCTTTTAACTAATATAGGGGGCCACTGAAACTTTGCTACACACTCTCACTACATAACAAAGAATACATAGTGAGGGTGACTATAACTAAAAGCTATCAGTGAGATTGTTTTAATTTGCCTTCTCCATAAAACACAAGTAAAATAGACAATCTATAAGTGGGGATTCTCTGAGACCCAATTTCTTGATGTCACTTGCATAATGAAGCAGGCACTGGGTTTTCTGGCCTGGGAAAACTGAAGATATTTAGGTCCAGATTGATTAGTCTTTCTGTGAGAAATGAATGCCTCAGAGACAAGTGAGCATTGCCCTTCAGTTACGGCCATATTGAATGTGACTTAACGCATTGATAAAACATACGTTTAACTGGAATGAGGGAGTTACATAATCTCTGAGAGATTTCTTTTCTGAGATGATTTTAGTATATATTTTTTCACTGCAGTCCTTCAAGGCTCCATCCAGCTAAAAATCTATAATCATTAAGCCCCAGATATTCTTAAAATAGTGAAGGACTTCTCTTTCTACTACTCCAGCTTTACTTTCCTGATCAACAAATTGACCAAATAAAATTAACCTATTTACTATGAACCATTTTGTTCCCTAGGCTATGTCAGCGTGTGTGTGTGTGTGTGTGTGTGTGTGAGACAACACATCTAATAGTAGATTGCTCGTTAGAAACACAATTGTAGTCACTCTTTATAATACATAGGTAATTATCAATTGATTAATCTGTATATTTTAATGATTTGGTTCCTTGCTTCTCTAAAGAAACATAAAGCTATTTTAAAATCTAAGATAACTGAGACTTCATTACTTGTTGCAAAATAGAATTTATTTTAACTGGTAGAGTCCCACTGAGGAGTGCTAACGTGAATAATTAACCATTACACGCAATCTACCAAAATGAGCAGTTTCATTGCATTTAGTGATAGTAGCATCTTCAGATGTGATTTACACTTATATCTCTAATGAAAATTAGTACATTCTTCACACTTTCTGATTTTTCTATGCCCCTTCTGTGACAGCATAACTTCTCACTACTTGTATTTGCATTTGTGAATTACTAAGTAATGTTGGTGGCAGGTAATGGATGAATGTTTTTTTGCCAAGAACCTAGACTTGTATCTGCTGATTCCTCAAAAAACCCTCTCTTATATTCTACATTTCATTATAATTCCTTTTAGTTTAACATGTCGTGGGTAACCTCTATGAGTTTCTCATAATGCAGTATGTTGTGTCTCCAACTAGAGAAATTCTATTAGAGAACAGGGAAAAGTGATCTGGGGACAGGCTTGATTGAAAGTTAAATGACACTGGGGTGCCTGGGTGGCTCAGTCGGTTAAGTGTCCAACTTTGGCTCGGGTCATGATCTTGCAGTTCGTAGGTTCGAGCCTTGCGTCGGGCTCTGTGCTGACAGCCAGCTCAGAGCCTGGAGCCTGTTTCAGATTCTATATCTCCCTCTCTCTGACCCTCCCCTGCTCACACTGTCTGTCTCTCTCTCTCAGAAATAAATTTAAAAAATTTTTTTTAAAAATTTAAAAAAAGAAAATTAAATGATATTAAATAATAGCTACCATATCCAAAACATTTGCTCTGTGTCAAAAGGTATGTATTGTATATTCATTATTTCTAACCCTTGTAATGGAGGAAGTACTAATTTCCCCATTTTGCTGAAGAAAAAACTGAAGCTTAGAGTTTAGTAAACTGGTGTCCAAGCACAATGCTAGAAAGTGGCTGGACCAAAATTCAAACAGAGATGATGTGTCTAATATTAAAGTCTAGGCTTTTCTTCTGTCACAGGCCATAATTAAGAGTACAAAAGTGCCCCAAGTGTATGTTACCTTGTAGTGCCTTATCTTCCCAGACTCTGACCAAGCATTTTCCTGTCTTGCCCATATCAGGACAGATACTTGACAGTACCCATTTTTAGGGTTAGGAATCAGTATATCATTCACTTGGTAATTTTCTCTTCTTTGACTTGGGAAGAGAAAGAAGCTCTCTCCAGAGCCGGAGCCAATTGTTTTTCTCTAATGACTTAGAGGGAGGGCAGCCTGAGGCTATCATGAGATCTGCAAGTGTATTTATCATCTTTCTCTTTGTTCCATGGATGATATCCAGCATGCCTGCGCTTTGAATGGCCTCATGGGGACAGATGTGTTGATTATTTCCACTCTGAAAAGAGAAACATTGGAAGTAAAATTTGGCTGTTTTCTGGAATTACGAATGCAATTTTTAAGCAATTACAAAAGTATAGGCATACTTATTAAAACTCATTCCTTGCACCAAAAAAATATTTATTGAGCTGATTTTGTTGCAAATAGTGAACAGTAGAAGTGAAACACGTTAAAGATGCTGAAAACCTCCATAGCTTAGAAAGTTGTAAGAATATAGAAAAAACAGTTTACAACAGGAAACAACACATCCCTTAACTAGGAATAAAAGTATCTGGAGTAAGACCAAGAGCCAGGCACCTAACCCAGATGTTAGAACCTGAGGGTGAGATCACATTTGCTCGGTGAAATAGGATTCTTCTCTTAGAAAGAGTCCAATTTATTAATTCCAGAAGAAGTTATAGGCAATCCCTTTAAAAAATCTAGAGTTTCTTTTTATTAAGATAAGGAAGCAAAGATGAGCACTCTTTCCTGTCTTTGGCCTCACCTCTCTTCCTCACTTTTTGCCTTTGCTCCTCTTTGCCAGGTTTCTCGCTAACACCACTTTCAGAGGCCTCAGTGGCTCCATCAGAGTAAGAGGTTCCACTATCATCAGCTCAGAAAACAACTTTTTCATCTGGAATCTGCAACACGACCCCATGGGAAAGCCAATGTGGACCCGCCTGGGCAGATGGCAAGGGGGGAAGATTGTCATGGACTATGGAATATGGCCGGAGCAGGCCCAGAGGCACAAAACCCACTTCCAACACCCAAGTAAACTACACTTGAGAGTGGTTACCCTGATCGAGCATCCGTTTGTCTTCACACGGGAGGTAGATGATGAAGGCTTGTGTCCTGCGGGCCAACTCTGTCTAAACCCCTTGACTAATGACTCCTCCGTATTGGACAGCCTTTTTAGCAGCCTCCATAGCAGTAATGATACAGTGCCCATCAAATTCAAGAAGTGCTGCTATGGATATTGCATTGATCTGCTGGAAAAGCTAGCAGAAGACATGAACTTTGACTTTGACCTCTATATTGTTGGGGATGGCAAGTATGGAGCCTGGAAAAATGGGCACTGGACTGGGCTGGTGGGTGATCTCCTGAGTGGGTCAGCCCACCTGGCAGTCACTTCCTTCAGCATCAATACTGCACGAAGCCAGGTGATAGATTTTACCAGCCCTTTCTTTTCCACCAGCTTGGGCATCTTAGTGAGGACCCGAGACACAGCAGCTCCCATTGGAGCCTTCATGTGGCCACTCCACTGGACAATGTGGCTGGGGATTTTTGTGGCTCTGCACATCACTGCCATCTTCCTCACTCTGTATGAATGGAAGAGTCCCTTTGGTATGACTCCCAAGGGGCGAAATAGAAGTAAAGTCTTCTCATTCTCTTCAGCCTTGAATGTCTGTTATGCCCTCTTGTTTGGTAGAACAGCAGCCATCAAACCCCCCAAATGCTGGACTGGCAGATTTCTAATGAACCTTTGGGCCATTTTCTGTATGTTTTGCCTTTCTACATACACGGCGAACTTGGCTGCTGTCATGGTAGGCGAGAAGATCTATGAAGAGCTTTCTGGAATACATGATCCTAAGGTAATACTCCTTTTTACTCTAGCTTTCTTTATTGTCCATTGTAACTGCATATATTGTGTCTTATGCTGTGGTATGTCTGTGTTCTTTCATCTAACACAAGAATATTCTCTCAGCTATCTATAGAGACTCTGAACTAAATTAAATATTTTATTGTGTTATTGAGTGAGACAGAAAAAGGTGAAGGGGTTCTGGGAGTGTTTGTTCTAGAGAAAGTCTTTTTGGTAAGAAGATCTATTAGTATGTTTCTCTTGTGTTATTTGTGTATCTCACAGAATGTCCATCAAAGAATAATAGACTTACAAAGTATTTTCACACAAAGCAGACTTCAGAAACTGATTTATTACTTCTCTTGGGAATTAATGAAAATACATAGTAGGATCCATGTTTTAAATTGTAAAGACTCTTTTTCTCACCATTAAAGAGAGTTAAAATTAAAGAGCTAACATTTTATCATAAACACTCAGAGTCAGACATGACAGAACTCAGTGGACATAGAACAAGGAGTACTGAACTAACTGAAGTGGGAGAATTAATTAAGAAGAGGGTGTCTCGGGGCACCTGGGTGGCTTAGTCAGTTAAGCGTCCAACTTCAGCTCAGGTCATGATCTCACGTTCGTGGGTTCGAGCCCCGCGTCGGGCTCTGTGCTGACAACTAGCTCAGAGCCTGCAGCCTGTTTCAGATTCTGTGTCTCCCTCTCTCTCTGACCCTCCCCTGCTCACGCTGTATTTCTCTCTCTCTCAGAAATCAATAAAACGTAAAAACAATTTTTTTTAAAAAGAATGGAAATAGTGTCTATGACAAAACATCACTTTAAAAAAAAAAAGAAGAGGGCATCTCTACACAGTAGGGAGAGCTGTACAGCTGGCCACCTTGGCTGAGGGGATGGTGCCAACAGCCACATTATAATGTCCAAGGACATTCAAATAAGTATATCTATTCTAGGCTGCGTTTGATATCCTAGACATCTGACCCTAAGGGGCGAAGGGAGGAGATGGATGGAGTTCAGGTAAATAACTAAAGCCGTGGTGACACTCAAGGAGAGCCATATTTGTTTCTCTCCGGATTAAAACAGGACCCCTTCCAATGACTAGGAGTATGGAGAACCTCGTCCCCCTTGGCTAGTAGTGACGAGGTGGTTGTCAGGGTTCAAGGAAACTGGAGTAAGACCCAAGAGAGCACTACAGTCCTGATAGGGAACAGAATTCAGATCCAGGGCAGGAGTGTGTTCCCATGTGCACGACCTACCTAGGAGAGATTAGAGAAAGTTGTAACTCAGTGGGCATACCTGGGACACACTGTGTTTAAAACAACTTGAGCTCAGCTGAGCATTTCAAATTGGGAAATACTCATGCCTTTTCAAATATTCTTTTTCACACCAAGTCTCAAGATATTGAATCTTTACTATAAAATTCTATTAAACATTTATTTTTAAATTGTTTAATCTTTTATNCCAACACGAGGCTCAAACTCATGAACCGTGAGATCATGTCCTGAGCCGAAGTTGGACGCTTAACCGACGGAGCCACCCAGATGCCCTTCCATTAAACATTTAATATTAATTTCATAGAGCATCGACATATAAGACATTTATAACTGTCTTTATCAAGTGATGGAGTGGCCCAGAGGGCTGGAGGCAGCTTTAGAGAATTCTCATGAATGGTTTGGATCAAGATATAAAATCTGTTCTGCAAACAAATGAACATGAGAAACTTGACCCATACACTGCAAACCTCCTGGGAAGCTCATGACCTGAACCTCATGAAAAGATTCAACAAACAGTGGCTTACTGATTAGGCAAGGAACTGCATTGCCTTTTAATTCATACTCAGGATTTTAGTTTAGGAGCTGGAATTCAGTGAGCACCAATAAGTCTGTTGCATAAATAAATGTGTCACCCTAAAGAGAGATTTTCATGATGCTTCAACATTTGCACTTTGCAGTGGTATTTGTAGCCTCTGTTTATTCTTTGCCCGAGTAGACCTGTAGATCTCCCAAAGGTTCACTGTCTTGTTAGAGGCTTACCTAGATTTTTCACATGAATCTTGCCAATGTGGTACTTAAATTACAAACTCAAAGTGGAAACCATTCAATCCAATCTAGTACAAAAAAACAAGCCAATATATGGCTGTTGTGAAGATTCCAGACCAATATCTAATGTAAAAAGGTGAATACAATACTGACTGGAGTTTTATTAATCAAAACCAAGGATTATCAAAATTAAGTCAGGGATGCTGTGTGTGAGAAGCCTGAAGCAATGATTATTTTCAGGGATTGAATAAAAAACATAAAGATACACTGCACACAGCAGTAAAATAATTTCTTTAAGCAAAAAGACACTCATTCCATCCCCAACTCCTCCAGAATAAAAGGTGAAGTTTTTATAAATCTAACTCAACCCCAAGACAAAGTGAGCAGAACTAGACAGTTGACTTTGTATTATAGCTAGTAAGTTCTTAATTCAGTAGGACAATACTAAATCTAAAATACTTTTAATTTGAGATAGTAAATGAATTTCCACTAAAGTTCCACCCAAAATGTTGTTTCTAGTGTTGTTTCTATGCTGTAAAGTCTTTCATTTTTAGGTTTTGGACACATAAAGATACCCAGGTTATTTGACTAAGCAATACTTGACCTCTGGACTCTGGGTGAATAATGTTAGTGACAGAATTGTTCACTTCTCATCCAGATATGTGGTATTATGCAAATGACAGAATGTCTTCACCCTCCCATGAAGAGATATGATTAAAATAATTTTCATGCCCTTTCAGTCACTCAGCATTCATTCTTTTTTTTTTTTATTTAGATACTTCTTTTTTTTAAATAGTTTATTGTCAAGTTGGTTTCCATATAACACCCAGTTACTGATGGGCACTTTTCATCCTATCGATGAATGAATGAAGAGCTAAGCTCTTTAGGGGACTATATCTTTTTTCTTATACTAAATGGTCAAGAAATTCAAAGGTAAATAAAACCAGTATAGGAGAAAACAATTTAGTAAGTTGTAAAGATGCTGAAGTTTAAAAACATGAAATACTGTCAAAGGTCAAGGAAAGGGCGATCACCTTCCACTTAGTATACCAAAGGGAAGCTTGATTAACATGATAAAAATGTGTGCTTATTCTTGAAAAACACTTGGAAATTGGACATGTGTGTCAAAGACATAGGAATGGTCATTCCAAGCAAAGGAACAGAATGAACTACTTTGAGGTGGAAGTACAAGCACAGTCAGGATATCTTGAGGAGTTCAATTTAGCCATAGCATATGTTCCATGAAGGGAAGGAGGGGAGATCTATGTCTAAAAATTAAGTTTGGTGGCTCCTGGGTGGCTTAGTCGCTTGAGTGTCCAACTTTGGCTCAGGTCATGATCTGACAGTTTGTGAGTTCGAACCCTGTGAGCGTCGGGCTCACTACTGTCAGTGTGAAGCCCACTTCAGATCCTCTGATCCCTCTCTCTCTGTCCCTCCCCCCCATCAAAATTAAAATAAACCTTAAAAAGTAATAATAAAAAAATTAAGTTCTCTTGAGATAACAGAAGATCACTGACATCAACTAAGACAGGTGAACTGCATCTGACAGTAGAGATCCACTGACATTCTTTGTTTATATTTTTTAAAAATGTTTATTTATATTTGAAAGAGAGAGAAAGAGAGACAGTGAGTAGCAGGGGAGGCGCAGAGAGAGAGAGAGAGAGAGAGAATCTGAAGCAGATCTCAGAGCCCGACACAAGGCCAAACTCCCGAACTGTGAGATTATGACCTGAGCCAAAGTCCGACGCTCAGTTGACTGAGCCACCCAAGCTCCCTATCCACTGACATTCTTGAACAATGGAATAGCAGAGTGGAACAGTATCCATTTAGGATGGTTGCTGTGGTAGCAGCGTGTAAACAAGATTAGAAGAGAAAGACGACAGAGTCAATGTTGTAGCTATAGTCACTGATAGAAAGAAGACAGATGCAAGAACTATGGTGGTGATCAGGTCAGTAGGACTCGACAGTTAACTGAGAGAGCCAACAGTCTCCTTCAAAGTTGCAGGTCTGAGTGCGTTACTAGGTGGTACCATTCAAGGAAGCAGAAAAGACAACTCATGGACTAGAAAATATGGTGATCAGTTCAGTTTCGTACGTGGCATCTTAAAATCTGTTTTGAACATTCAGACGAGATGCAGCAGGCATTTGGAAGCCAGAGTTCAAGAGCAAGACTGAAAGCTGGTGGGAATCCTGGCCAGAAGGTGATCCTTTGTATTAAAGCCCTAAGAGAATATGAGATCCTCAAGGGAGAAGGTGGTAGGGAGAAAAGTTGTTGTCTGAAGGAAAACACCAGACATAAAGGAGTCCCAAACTGTTGGAGAACAGGATTTGTGGAGAGACAGATGGAAAATAGGAGATAAAGGTGCCCTGTAATGAAGTCACACAGACCCCTCTTTCTATAGCTTGAATTTTTACTCTCTTGAGATAAAGACTGATATTATCCTACCTGCCATGTCTAGCTTCTTGCCAGTGGTTATCAGAGAGGACAAGGGCCGACCAGTGCCAAACCGTGAGAATTATTAGTGTGCACGTGCGTGTATTTTATGTCTGATTACACTGGGTTTACGTGGCTTGCTTTTTCTTAGTATTTTTCCAGACTCCAGTTTCACTTTTCCAATCCGCTTGATGGCATTTTAGTTCAGATAAGTGAAAATATGTCCTTTACATAAAAGTCATATAGAAGTGACTTTTAATTCAATTAAGTAAAAACATGTCATTTACATAGAAGTCTGTAGTTTTCTTGGGACATTTGTGTGTCTGCTGTAAGGTGAAAATGCCCTACATCTGAATGAAAGGTGATATGTATGGTGTATTGGTCACACTGTAAAGCTGCTTCCACCCCCTACTCACTATCTGTCTTATTTCTTTTCATCCCGTTTTGTGCTTCTCACTTGCTAGATGTTAGGACAGCCCGCATTATACCGTGTTGCCATTTTCATCCCGGTTGCAATCCTTGTGGCTCAGTTAATTCACCTCAGGCAGAGTTCCCTGTGCCTCCACATTAATGCTCTTTTCCTTCTCCAGCTCTTCTGTAGTTACTCTGTCCCTCTCTGTTATAATTGTGTGCCTGAACATTTAGACAATTCTACCTCTTAGACTCCTCTAGAAGCACCTTATGAAAGAACATACTCCTAGGATGTCTTCAGCTCTTAGAAGCCATCTAAGCCACCACATCTGAAAAAGGGAACCCCCCAAAGTTCCATCTCTTGCTTCCTTTTCCTCCTACCATTCTGTGGCATATATTATTTTAAATTATAATAATAGTGGGTTTCTGTAAGAGGTTTCTATTTCTAGCCAACAATTTTGACTACAGTTTCTTTTATTTTTTATTTTTATTTTTTTTAATTTTTTAAATGTTTTATTTATTTCTGAAAGAGAGAGAGAGAGAGAGAGAGACAGCATGAGCAGGAGAGGGTCAGAGAGAGAGGGAGGCACAGAATCTGAAACAGGCTCCAGGCTCTGAGCTGGCAGTCAGCACAGAGCCTGACGTGGGGCTCAAACCCACGAACCATGAGATGATGACCTGAGCCGAAGTCAGACGCTTAACCAACTGAGCCACCCAGGTGCCCCACAGCTTTTTTTAAAAACAAAAAATTTGGTTTGGTCTTGGAATCCAAACACCACTTACAAAAGATTCCATGGGAAAATGTGTTTGGATGAAAACCTATTGACTTAAAAAGTGAGATTTGTGATCTGTCTTACACACAGCCCATCAGTAAATTGAGCCCTGGCCACATAACTATTGGTTACCATGATATTAGATAACTTAGAGCGAATGTAATGGCACCATATTTCTTCTTGATCATAACTGTTTAGCATGCTGGCTATACATTTATCACAATTAATAAAACTGTTAAGAGCGTGAATATTTTATCACCATCTCAGAGTTGAGATTCACTGGCTTCAGGGAACTATTTGAATCAAGTAAAATTAAAAGCAAAATGTTGGGCAGAACAGAGCAGTTTATGATTCACTACATGTTACAGTAGCCAAGGCAGGTTGGAATACTTCTTTCTTTTTCTGACAGGGGTCGGAGGGAAGAAATCATCTTGTTGCTGGCTGCTCCCATAGCTAACCCCAAGGAAGAGGGACTGGACTGCTGTGCAAATGAAATTCAAGAGGATGGTTCTATATCCTCACTTAATGATTTTTGCAAGAATAATTTATTTTACACTAAAAGTAATACATGTAGCTTCTCCCAGCCTCCCACTGACTCTTCTGGGAAGCAAGCTCCATGCTTCAAAGCAGGTGGGCTCTTGAAGCATAAGACCATGAAAGCAAGAATTTATGAGTGATGTATTTAATAGAACTTATATGGGTATTTCTCTGACATAAAACTAGCACTATTCATTACAGGCAATGCAGAAACTAGAGTAAAGCAGACAGATGGAAGCAAATATCCATTGCCTCATCATCCAAAGCCATTTCTTCTTAGCACTTTGAGATGATGGACAGATGGATAGAAACCACAGCATTATTTTTATCCAGCAAAGTCTTCCTCTGGGCCTGTGACCTAAGGTACAGACTTGGTTGTTCTTAGAGCCTTCCAGCCATTGACATTCAGTGTGCAGAGATATGAGACAAGAAGAGAAAATCCCTTCATAAATCACAAAGCACACTAAAAAATAAAGCCCCACCTCCCCTCATAGAGTTGAATTGGCCCAGTTGAAAGGCTACATAAGCATCTGAAGTGCGCTATTTGCTGATTTTAATGGACCTTCTAGTGCTTTTCCAGCTTCTCACATAAAATGTCCCCTTTAACTCTGTGTGTCTAATAAAAAAAAAAGTCATCTCCTTAGAGGGAATAGGAGGCCAGTGCCATTTTTGTACAGGCAAATGATGCTGCTGCTTTAGAAATACAGTCCTAGCCTGGTGAACTTTCAAGTAAATATTAAAAATTAAATAGATCTGCTGTGAAAGCAAGAGCAAACTTTAACCAGAAATATTAAAGTAAAGGACACTCTCGTAGCCCTAGTAGGAAATGATAAGCATTTCCCAAAATAATAAAAACCATCTTTATTGATCTTCATATAACAGCATGTGCCTGCCCAATAAAACATATGAATTCATGTAATAAAGGCAGGCCTTGAACAAAGGCGGGATGCCAGAACTCCAAGGCAAACAAGGCTGAAAATGGAGTTTGAGGTGACAGGAAAGAAAACTGAGCCACACCAAACCATCCACTCGTTCTTTAATTCATCCAGTAACAGCAACTTCTGTTCCAGGCACCAGGCTCGGTGGCTGGGAATTTAGCAGTGAAAACAGACGCTGCCTTTGCAGCATGGAGTTTAGTGGGAAAGAAAGACATTAATCAAGGGAGCACATAAATCAGCTAGTGATGTAAATCGTGGTAAGTCACTGCAAAAGAAAATACAACAGAATCTGAGAGCCTCACAGGAGACCTGATCTGAATGGAGAATCTCAGCCTCCAGTCTGAGATCAGAAGGATGTAAATGAGCTAACAAGGAGCCAGAGATGGTGTCAGGAGAAGAGCACCTCAGGGTGACAAGGCAGTGTGTACAGAAGCCCTAAGTTCGGAGAGAGAGAACTGCAGTCGTGACTACTCCATCATGAGCTATGAGATTGGAAAGCCATGGAAAGGGGGGCAAGAGTAGGGCAAGGAATAGGAAGAGTGGACAGACATTCTAGAGAGAAAACCTCTTAAAAGAAGAAAATTCTGAGAAGTGCAATAGTCTGAAAAGAGCTGCACTTCTCACGGGTTCCATGTATGTCCAGCTAGAAAACCTAAGAGGAGACACATCCCATTCACTCTGGCAGTAAAACCCTATGGTAGATCAGGGACGTGTTCTCTGTGAGAACTGCATTAACACACTTCCTCATGTACAAAACACAACATGGTTTGGATAAAAAAAAAAATAGGATGTGCTGATAGCTGTGCATATCTTGCACATATGAAAACATATCCAATTATACACTTTCAGTGGGTGAATTGTATGGTATGTGAATTATACCTCAGTAAGGTCGTTTTAATAAATCATAAATAAATAAGCAAACTGCCATATTACTGAATTGGAAGACTGAATATTTAGAGATGGTAAATTTCTACTTGATTAGTTAATAGGTTTTAAAGCAAATCCAATTAAAATCCCAAAGGACATATTTGTTGGCTTGTTTGACTGTTGCTGAATCTGCTAAAATATATGTTTTTAGGGTGGCCAGTGACACGCATGACAAAGAGTAGAGCAATAAGCAGGGAAGAGTTTATTCCCTGTCCAAGGGAGGAGAGGAGCCCGGCATCTACAGAAATGTCAGGCTGGGCCTTTTTTTTTTTTTAAGAGAGAGCGTGTTTCTACCTGCCCGCCAGCAGTGAAGGGGCACAGAGAGAAGGAGAGAGAGAAGCCCAAGCAGGCTCCACTCCCAGTGTGGAGCCCCACGGGGGGCTCAATCTCACAACCTTGAGATCATTACTTGAGCTGAAATCAAGAGTCGGTTGCTTGAAGTACTTGGGTGGCTCAGTTGGTTTAGCACCCAACTTCAGCTCAGGTCATGATATCGAGGTTCATGAGTTTAAGCCCCGCATCAGGCTCTGTGCAGACAGCTCAGAACCTAGAGCCTGCTTCGGATTCTGTGTCTCCCTCTCTCTCTGCCCTCCCCCATTCATGCTCTGTCTCTCTGTCTCTCTCTCAAAAATGAATAATCATTAAAAAAAATTTTTTTTAAGGGTCAGATGCTCCACAGACTGAGCCACAGGTGCCCCCAGGCTGGACCTTTTAAGGGGGTTTGAAGGCTGTGAGAGGGTTATAGCTTGCCCATGGAGGGAGGGGAGCAACTCTTGGCCAGGTAGAGCAGAAGGTAGCAGGGTTCTCAAGAGGCTCTGTCCGGGGGCTGGTCCAAGATGTGGGTTGTGATCAGGCTAGAGAATATTATGTTTTGTATTTGGGGTCTATTTTCTGATAATGAAAGGCACCATGACCTAAGAAAACAAAGAGTTAGGGCAAAGCACAGACACCTGAGAGTTTTGTCTGTAAGGAGGGGAGGGGTTGGGGCTTTGAATAGATTCTTTTCATACATATTCAATTTAATATACAAAAAAGAAGATTCAAGGGATTTGTTCTTCTAGATATTGAAAGACTTAATCTTAGTAATAATAACAGAAAATTTAATACTCATTGACCACTCTGATATGCTGAGCACTGTTGTAAACAGTATTAATCCAGTACGCGCTCCCACTGAGTAGTCATGGAAATTAAAATAATCCAAGTAAAGTAACTTGCATTGTGTCTGACAACTGGGGGCACGAATAAGAATAGTTAAAAGTCTTGTCATATTTTAATACCAATATTAATTACATTTATCTTAAACATTAGTTCTCTGTCTCTTTCTCCCTATCTCTTTCTCATTTGCTGTGACCTGGGTGAATGGCAAGGTTCTCTTTCTGAGCTAACTTCTGGAAGGTTTGGAGGCCAATTGCTTGCCCACTAACAGCAGATTTATTTTCGTTGTGTTACACATTTTAAAAAGCATCACTCCTGGCTTCATATTGGGTTTTTTTCCTACTTCATCCTATTTTAATTTATCCTGTCTTGTATTTTGTGTGACCTTTAAGCTGCCTTAAATCTTTTCAGGAAGAAAGCAAGGTATACATTAAGTAATGTCAAAATCAGATAATAAATTAGAATATTAACGGCAATTCAGGGGCGCCTGGCTGGCTCTGTTGTTTAAGGTCCAACTCTAGATCTCAGCTCAGGTCTTGATCTCAGAGTCGTGAGTTCAGGNGCCCAAAAAAAAAAAAAAAAAAAAAAAGAAACGAAATAAAGAATGTTAATAGAAATTCAGAAAGGAAGTACAATTGACCAACAAATATAAACAAATTAAATATTACTTGTAATTGATTCGAAGAAATGCTAATTGAAACAGTAATGAGATGATATTTTGACCTATCATATTAGGAATGTTTTACTGATAGCTCTCAGTCTTGGTTGAAGTACATTAAGACCAGCACACACTGCTATTGGGAGGGTAGGTTGATACAATATGTTCATAAATCAGCTGGGCCATTTGTATCAAGAGCCTTAAAAGGGTTTATGCCCCTTTACTTTTGACTTCCTTCCATGTCTAGGAATCCATCCAAAGGAAATAACTAAAATATATGGGCAATAATTTATTACAAAGATTCATTGCAGTCTTACCCAAAATAGCAAAAACTAGGAAACCATGTAAATGTCCAGAAATAATACAAGTAATACATTATAATATCCCTATGTTCTATAAAAATATAGCCGGTAGAGATGATTCTGAAGAGCTTTTAGGATGTTAGACAATCATACACCTGAAACTAATATAATAATATATGTCAACCATACTTCAACTAAAAAAATTATAATTAAAATGTCAAAAAATCAAAATATGAGTTAAGTGAAAAGTTGGGATATAGAAGTATATAGTGTATTTTTAATTTTTTAATATGCATACATTAAGCTATAAAGAGAAGTGACCAGAAGGAAATATAATACAATGTTAAATAGTACTGATATCTGAGCAGTGTAACTACAGGAAATATTTTAGTATTTTCATCCATATTTTCTAGAGTATTCACATATTTCTATCCAAGTGTTCATGGCTTATTTATGTAATGAGAAAGTACATAATAAGCCAAGAATGAGAATAATTTAGACATGAGACAATAGTCACAGCAGCGATGTTTGCTCCACAGTCACTGCTGCTGTCTGCAGTGAATCCAGGCAGGGTAAGGTCCTGTAGTAAAATATTTACATTTTAAAGATGCTGAGGTGTCTGGGTGGCTCAGTTGGTTAAGCACCCTACTCTTGATTTCAGCTCAGGTCATGATCTCTCAGTTCAGTTAGTGAGATGAAGCCCCACATCGGACCCTGCTCTTTCTGTCTCTCTAAAAAATAAATAAATAAACATAAAATATATAAAGATGCTGTGCTTTCCACAGAGACTTTCAGAAGAAAAATATTATTCCCACTCAGTTGATTCATAGGAGTTGGCACAATCTGAAATTGTCATGTCATCTATTTGTTTACTTGTTAATTGTCCCATTGTTCACCACCAGATTCTCACCATATTGGGTGAACAGTAAATATTCAACAAATGTTGTTCGATTAATAAATGAATGAAAAATGGCAGCATCATCAGAGTAGGGCTATAGCCTTCTATAGGGAGAAACATCATTCAAAAAGACCATTCAAAACCATTCTTGTAGGTTGCCTCAGTGGCTCCGTCGGTTGAGTGTCTGACTCTTGACTGGCTCAGGTCATGGTCCCAGGGTCGTGGGATTGAGCCCCTCAATGGGCTTCGCAATGAGCATGGAGCCTACNTCTCTCTCTCCCTCCCTCCTTCCATCCCTCCCTCTCCCTCCCTCCTTCCTTCCCTCTGTTTCTCTGCCTCTCTCCCCCACTTGTAATCTCTCCTCTCTCTGAAATAAAGTTTAAAATTTTAAATAAAACCATTCTCCTACTAGATGCTATGGAACAAATAGAAGGAAAGCCACAGTATGTGGCAATGTACTATATGATCCAAAGGGAAAAATTCTAGTGTTGGACAGATCCAAGTTTGAAGCATGCCTCAATCATAGGTTAGCTGCATGATGTTTGGCAAGTCACTTGGCGTAGCCTCTGTGACCTCATTTGAAAAGATTAGAGGAGAAAATGGATGTGAAGTCTAGCTGAAGTTCTGATTCCATCTACCACTAATTTATAAACTACATCAGAGTGGAGACCAGATCTATATAAAATAAAATATCTATATCCCTAGAGTCTAAGCCTATAGCAATCACTCATTTAAATAAGTGTTGGGTACATAATGGACTTGTTATGATGCCAAGCAGAGGTGATCAACATGTGTCCAGTAGAATAGAGAGACAAAGGGTAGGAGCACCTCTCATTTGCAATTGGCAGAGTATACCACGTGAGCTCCAAGTTATATCCAAGAGTGACCTGAAGTGTTTGAGCCATGAGATTGGTATAATCAGATCATCAAAGCAAAAAAAAACCTAAGACCATGATGCCCGTAGTGGAGCCAAGGATCAGAGGTGTAGATCCTTGAATGAGAACATGAGCCAGGTCACATTGCCCTAGCCTGGGTGGTTCTGGGTCCCTGGTGGCAGATTATGGAGTAGGTAGTTCAGTAAAGATCAGACACAGGGCACCTGACACCCATTAGGAGTTGAACAGTTGTGTATTTCCCTTCCCTTCCTGTTCTTCAATATAAAAAACTTTGAAACACCAAAAAGATTTTGCTAATTCAGACTGATAAATGGAAAATAGAACAAATGAGCATATAATCTGTTTATTTCTTCACCTACTTCCAAAATATTTTTGAGAGGGTGTCTTTATAGAATTTTTAAAAATAATTGCAGCTTTATTACTTTCAAATAGACACAGTAATTCATACTAACAGCAGCAAAGTGTCTTCAGTTAGACACCCTGCTGGGTTTGCATTAATGAGTGTCTAAGATCACTTCCTTCATTTGAATACAGAGAATGCGCCAAATTTTTGCAAACGTTTCTCTTAAATTAGTGGAAAATTGGCTTATAACTTTGTTTACATTATTAACTTGCTTAGCAAGCAATATCTGTATGCATAGATACTTTCTGTACCAATAAATATATCATTGGATATCTATAACTATTCACATCTTAATAATAAACAATTATCAGTACACATGTCCATCAACTCTGTGTTCACACACATATATTTACCTTACTTTAAAAGTTAACACATGTTAAATGGACACACATTTGTAATTAGGGAGAGCTAAGTTACTCCAAGTCATTCTTGGACATAATGTGGAAATCTTGTGGCTACACCCTCCACCTGCAAGTGGGAGGGGCTCCCACCCTCTGCCTCTGTCCTGCTGGACACATCTTGTCTTACAAGCATTTGAACCACTCTCATATTAGATACTATGAAATGAATAAAAAGAAAGCTCCAGTAGGAGATAGCATAGGATGATACAGAGGACAAAGTCCTGATGTTAGATAAGTAAAAGTTCGATGCAGCTTAGGTTTGAGGGCTTGCTTTGTGAAGAATCTCATTTTCATGCTTAATAAATATCTGTGTGTCCAAAGAAGTTTCAGGCAACCCCTGAAGGGGCTTCTCTTATGTCTAAAATACATATTTTAATTCCTTACAGTGTGAATTAAGATGAGTGCTGGATTTTTATGATTTAGCCTCAATTTCACATTTTGATCCTTAATCAGATCAGGAGCTAGCATGATCTAACCACCCTGGGTATCCATCCAGTGGCATGTCAGGAGACTTAACTGTGAGCTCAGCTCCTTTGTGAACTCCGTCTGGGAAATTCAGCTAAGTTAGAGTGCACTTTCCCAACTGCAGCTGTGTACAGGCCTGCTCCACCCAAATGCACAGATACATATATATGCATATATAATATATTGTATATATATTACATATACTGTGTATATATGTGCATATATATTAAGTGTGTATATATGTACAATGTATACATCATATATAGTGTAAAAATTATATATAACATGATGTTATTTATGGCTTGAGTTCAGAAAGATTTTGTTTGTCAGAATCCATTAATACTTTTCAAACTCAAGAACTGCACTTACCATAGCATTTTATTAGGAAGCTGCTGCTTTAAAAATGCCAAATGACAGAAGATCCTCACGCCAACCAAAACAAGATGTCAACATCTCCTTAAATCATATTTGGATTAGAGCTTTTTTTTTTTTTTTAATTTTTTTTTAATGTTTTATTTATTTTTAGGAGAGAGAGAGAGACAGCGTGAGCAGGGGAGGGTCAGAGAGAGAGGGAGTCACAGGCTGAAACAGGCTCCAGGCTCTGAGCTGGCAGTCAGCACAGAGCCTGACGCGGGGCTCGAACCCACGAACTGCGAGATCATGACCCAAGCGAAAGTCGGACGCTCAACCAACTAAGCCACCCAGGCGCCCCGGATTAGAGCTTTTTTCATGTGTGATCTGACAATATAAAATTAATGGAAGTGAATCTATTGGCAAATAAGAATATAAGTGAATGTATGTATATAAATATATGTATCTCCCATGATTTACATATTTAAAATGGTGATCAGTCCTGAGGGACATACATATGAACTTTCGTATGTATGTATGTATGTATTAGCTTCATAATAAGACCAGTGACAGTTTCAGAGACAGAAACTGAAAACATCAGTAAGTAATAGTGATAATAACATTTATTGGATACCAGCCATGTTCCAGGGACTCTGCTAACTGCTTTACATAGATTTCTCTCATTTAAATTTTACTGCATCCATACAGATGAGGAAATGGGGCTAAAAGAAATTAGGTAACTTGTCCAAGCCATATAGCTAATGAATAGTAGAGGCAGGATTCATACCCAACAAAATCTGACTGATTATTCCTACTAAGTATTTCATTTACATATGTAGAAAGTATGTTCTTTCCAACCTGGTATATTTGAGGTAGTCCTTTCCCCACCCCTGGACTTAGTCTGGGAAGGCTGCTCACACACAGAGGTGATTCAAAGGCAGAGACTACTGCTGAGGCTGTGACATTTGAATCTGTACACACAGTATGTGTGGGATGAAGAAGTGAGAGACACAGATCCAGAAAGGATTAGCTCCCACCCCATTCTCACCATCATCATCATGAACACCCTTCCCAGGGAAGTGTTGCAATAGGAATGTGTCCTTCCGGGCACTTCCTAACTAAGGAGGGCTTACTTATCTGCATAGTGTCTTCTCCCCAGCACCACTGTGACAGTCGCAGATGCCGTTCTTCTCCCCTGTCACCACTCCTCTAAGATGGCAGCCTCTCCTCTCTTGGCTACAGTTCAGAGTCTCCAAACGAAGCTGTGGTGTCCAAGTATGAACACTGGTGCTAATTAACCTCTGGGAAATCTCTCAAACTGTTACTCCACTCTACCTGAGCACTACTCAACTCACAAAAATTTTGTTCAGAGAAAAGAGAGACTAAATCAGTCTCTGTTCTTTAAGATATTGTTCATACTACTTAGGGGCACCTGGCTGACTCAGTAGGTGGAACGCGAGACTCTTTGTTTTGGGGTCCTGGGCTCAAGCCCCACACTGGCTCTACATAGAGATTACTTACAAAAATAAAATTTGTTTTTAAAAGTTTATGTATTTATTTTGAGAGAAAAAGAGAGCAGGGAAGGAGCAGAGAGAGGAGAGAGAGAATCCCAAGCAGGCTCTGCACTGATGGCAAAGAACCCAATGCTGGGCTCAAACTCATAAAACATAAGATCATGACCAGAACCGAAATCAAAAGTCAGACACTTAACTAACCGAACCACCCAGGTGCCCACCAAACTTAAAAACAAAACAAAACAAAACAAAACAGATATTGTTTATACTGTTGAAAGTCTAGAAATCATTTCTACTCATTAAGAGGAGACTGGCTATAAAGTAGGGTACATTCTTTCCCTGGAATATAATGTTGCTGTTAAGAAAAAAAATGAGCTAGATATACAGTCAAGTAAAAAAAGTAGATTATACAAAACAAGCATATAAAATAAAATAGCCCTGGGGCGCCTGGGTGGCTCAGTCAGTTGACCGTCCCACATCGGCCCAGGTCATGATCTCACGGCTCGTGGGTTCAGGCTCCATGTCGGGCTCTGTGCTGACAGCTTAGAGCCTGAAGCCTGCTTCATATTCTGTGCCTCCCTCTCTCTCTGCCCCTCCCCTGCTTTCTCTTTCTCTCTCAAAAATAAACATGAAAAAATAAAATGAAAGAGTCCGTCTGTAAAAACATGCTACTAACATCTTTAGTTTTACTGAATTGGCACCCACGGACAAGAGTTGCTCGCCACTAGAATACAATGATATCAGGGGCTCCTCACCTCTTTCTTCCTGGCACAGGTCCTGAAATTCTTCCAACAGCCAGTTCTTTGTATTAGGAAATTTTCCTCCAGGTGGCGCCTATATATATATATATATACCGCATACATTTCAAGAGAAGACGAATGTTCCATGAAAGAAGGGAGACTTCGGTTAGTTTCCTGTATGGGTTATTAATTTAGACTACATAATTCTGCATAAACAGCAAGGAAAATATGGACCTTTTGATGAATTTTAGGGATTCTGCTTCGGATTCTGTGTCTCCCTCTCTCTCTGCCCCTCCCCCACCCACGCTCTTTCTCTCTCAAAAAAAATGAATAAACATTTTTAAAAATTAAAAAAAAGAAATTCAGAATTTGAGGCTGGATCTCAGGCCCTACTCCAGTCTTATTGAGTCAGAATCAGCATTTTAACGAGATCGCTGAGTGTTTCATTTCTATCGGACAATTGGAGAAGCGTCACTGTAAGTCAGTCCCCACTTGACCCAGCATCCGGTCACGTTGCCGCTGGTCCCACTCTTAGCTCTCACCTCCAGCAGTGACATGTTCCAGGACTAAGCTCCACAGGCATCTTCTAATTTTCATCATGCCCTATTGACAGTTTCAGAGCCCTGGTGATTTCTAGCTCCAGTCCTCTCCCAACACCTGAAGGATGCTTTGACTCAGAGCCCCAGCCTGCCAGCTACAGTTTGAGCCCCGTTGGTAAACATCCTGGATAGTGGACCTATACAGTTCTGTCCTTCATTATCTACCTGCCTCACCATCAAACTGATCTATACTACTTCGTGCCTTCTAGCCAAACCAGCAACACAGCAGTCCACCCCCTAAGGAATTTCAGAGAAGAATCCTTCATCTCTGTCACCATTCTACCCTCAGTGCAAAGAAGTTCTTCATGTTGCTTCTTAAGCCTTTTTACTCTTCTTCTTTCCTCTCTGGAGATAGTAACCAGTCAGTCAGCTTTTTCTCTGAACCATTATTAACCCATTTCTCACCCTGCTCTTCACATCTTGTGAATCACTTGACAAGCCATGGTTTCTAGCTCAGCGGGAGGAACTAGGGTGCTGGCCCGTTTTCGCATCATGTTACCACAAGCAGGTAACGGGTTCTTATCCACAACCGAGTACTAAAAGAAGAAGTGTTACGTGTAGGAAATTCAAGCTTTTATCCTGATCCAGCAATTTTCTTTTCATTTTTACATGTCGTTAGAAAATGATCATTTTGCTTCACTAATATGACAAATAAGAACGACAGAAGCCATTTGTAAAGCAATCCATTGCTTCCCAGATGCTGCAGTCCAGCACCTCTGTTTATCTCCTGCATCTCTGCAGCAGAAAAGACATTTAAATGGAAAGAAGACCAGGGCACCTGGGTAGCTCAGTCAATTAAGCATTCAACTTCGGCTCAGGTCATGATCTTGTGGTTCGTGGGTTCAAGCCCCACATTGGACTCTGTGCTAATGCTGACAGCTCAGAGTCTAGAGCCTGCTTTGGATTGTGTGTCTCCCTCTCTCTCTGCCCCTCCCCTGCTTGCTCTCTGTCTCTCTCTCTCAAAAATGAATAAACATTCAAACAAGAAAGAAAGAAAGAAAAAAAGAAAGAAGGAAGGAAGAAAGAAATAAAGAAAGACTGAAGCTCAGAAGAGTTAAGTGACTTGTTCCCAAAGTTCAAGCTGCTACCTAAACCCAAGTTCCCTAATTTCATATCCATCATGACTTCAGTACAATGTGCTACACTATACAAGCTATATTCAAAAACTTATTAAGCATACAAGAGAAGGAATACTCGTGGCTCCCAAAGGTTTGCTCAGCATTTCAGGAATGTAATTTGAGGAAAGCAATTATCAGAACAAATAAGAAATTCATAATATATTTATTTGCTGCTTGATATAAATCTAGTACTTGTGAATTACCTTAGGTTTTCAGATGGTTTAAACTTTCAGAAAGCTGAATATTTTACAGGTCAAATATAAAATCAAGCAGCCAGTATACTGAGATCCAATCTGAAGTCCAAGAATGCACAATATATTTTGCTTTGTGTCATGTACCAAATGACTAATAGGTAGCAGGGGCTTTCAGGGTTATAATTTTAGCCCAAGGTTCTGGTAACTACATGAAATCCTTGAGTGGTTTATGATATCATAAGGTGAAATTATAGCTCCCCGTGGGCAAGAGTTGTTGAAATGCTTTCAGCCATTGAGTACCATAACTAGCCTGTTCTCTATAGCAATTATAGGAAAAACTATATTAAATGCCTAGTCATATTGACTAATGACTTCAAATATAGAAATTATTTTTTAAAATGAGAATGTCAGGCAGGCAATTCATTCATCCATCTATCCCATAAATATGTATGCGTCACCGTGTGTCTGCGTCTGCTGCTCCAAGACAAGAGCTGGGGTACAGCAACAGACAAGTCCAATCCCTAATCCTGCCCTCAGAGCACTTTCATTTTAGCAGGGGAATCAGCCATTAAATAACCATAACTGAGATCAGTGTTATAATGATGAGGGGCTCCTGGGTGGCTCGGAGGGTTGAGTGTCCAACTTTGGCTCAGGTCATGACCTGGTGGTTTGTGAGTTTGAGCCCCGCATCGGGCTAGCTGCTGTCACCGTGGAGCCCACTATGGGTCTTCTGTCCCCCATCCTCCTCTCTCTCTGTCCCTCCCCCACTCATGCTCACTTGCTCTCTCTCTCTCGAAAATAAATAAGACATTAAAAAAAAGTTCTTAATGTTACAATGACGAATAGAATGTTATGCCAATGTACTAACAGGATCCTGACCAACTGGGGTAGGAGGGACGCTGTCAGAGAAGGCCTCCTTCAGGAAGTAAGCAGAACTAAACTCTGTTTGATGAGTCAGAATTATAAAGGATAGGGAGAGGGGAAAGCTCTTTCTTAACAAGCACATATTGAGAGTAAGATAGAGAGATCTGACCTCCCTCTAAATGGTAGGAACAGCTGTGTGGATATGCGAGAGGAAAAAGTGAGATAGAATCAGAAAATAATAACCTTGAGCACATTCTTGCCAATTGAGATAAGTCAGCAGAGAAAGACAAATACTGAATGATATTACTTATATGTGGTATCTAAAAAAATCAAACTTGTAAAAAAACAAACTAAAATGGTGGATACTAGGGGCTGGGGGCCTGGAGGGATAAAAGTGATGTAGTTCAAGCATGCAAACTTGCAGCAAACAGTAAATAAGCCTTAGAGATCTCATGCACAGTATAATAATAGAGATGACAGTATTGTATTGTAACTATGCAATGGGATTAATATCACTACAAATGGCACTCATTACAATAAATAAACGTATCAAAGTAATACATTATGCACCTTAAATTTACACAACATTATATGTCACATGTAGTTGCTAAAAAAAGAAAAAGAATGCAGTATAGTAAAATGCATATACATATTTCTCATTATATACATGCCTACTATAAATATTATGTTGGTATATATTCTATGTAATGTAATACATGTGCATGTGATACATGTGTATATGAGAAGTATACAGTATATGTAATATAGCATATATGTACATTTTATATGTGTGTATGGATGTACATATGTATAGGTGTGTGCACCAGAGCAGAGTTTGCAATGAGAAAACACCAGGCCATTAAAAAAAATTTTTTTTAAGTTTATTTATTTTAGAGAGAGAGATAGAGAAACAGATCACAAGCAGAGGAGGGGCAGAGAGAGAGAGGGCAATACAGAATTTAAAACAGTCTCCAGGCTCTGAGCTGTAAGCACAGATCCCAACACAGGGCCTGAACTCATGAACCGGGAGATCATGACTGGAGCCAGTCAGACGCTCAACTGACTGAGCCATCCAGGTGCTCCAACACCAGGCTATTTTTTATAAAATGCCTCATCTCCAGTTACAAAAGGAAAGAATAAGATGCAAAGACTAGGGGATCGTGTGCGTGTAGANAAAACAAAAAATAAAAAGTTTTAAAAAAAAAAAAAAAAAAAATGCAAAGACTATAGAGACAATATTCAAGGGGTAACTAATTAGGATGACAAAATCAGATAAGATTGTAAAATATGTGTTGCCTGAAACTAATATAATACTGTATATGTTAACTACATTGGAATTGAAATTTTTTTTTAAAAAGTAAAAGATTGAGTTGAATGGAATAACAGGTACATGATTCTAAAAGAGACAACCAAGAGGTCATTTAATGTGAAAGAGTTACCTACTGACGATACCATTTATCATTCACTTTGGAGAATATAAAGATCGCCGCCACCAAATGGGAAAGGCCAGAAAGAGTTACTGCACAGGTCACCTCTCAATAATATTTCAATATCATTTCAAACAACTATATTATTATTTTCACTGATAATATTATTTTCATTTGTATCACATTTTATGTATACATGTCTTCTCATCTTGTGAGGAGGTACCCTGACAGAGTTTTAGCATAGTTAAACATAAAAAATTATTTAAAGTCATATGCATTTAAATGAAAAGTAGATACAGTGAAGATTATGTTTCAGAATATCAAATAATAAGTGGAAGAAAAAAACAAATTAAAGACACAAACCAATAGGACAAAATGCTTACTTAAACACATACCCCAAGCTCTAAAGAGAAATTCTTAGATATTGGAAGAACTGATTTAGGCATTATGGTAATTATTGGTAATTCTACTCCCTGAAAGTTGGTTGCACTAAGGAAGTGACATTTTTAGAAGAAGTCTCAACAATGTGACATTTATAAGAGACACCCTTAAAACAGACCTGAGCTTAAAAAGCAGAAGCTTGATTAATATAGTTCAAAAAGCATAAAAGTTATTTTAAATGTATTTTGCCACTTTAGAGTTCTTCATAAATTACAAAATGGTGAAAGTAACCTAAATATTTATTTCCTCTGTGAAGAGCTGTGTGTCAACCAAGCATTACAATAAAACTCTGAAAACAAATATTTAACCGTTTTGCAGTAAATGCTTTAATAGTTTTATAAAGAAATAATCTAGCCAACATCTGAGACAAGTGTCATATAATGACTGAAGTTTTAATAGCCATTCATACTTGGAATTTTTTACGCACTAATAATACTTGGAGTAAAAATGAACAGCATTTTCCAAATACAATAACTCAAGAATAAATGGAAGCATTTGTGCAAATGTTTCATTTTTTTAAAATCACCTTGGGCTGAGTCAAACCATGGAAAATTTTAGCTCAAAGGAAAATTCTTCCTCCCCAGCCCCCCTAAGAAATCACAAGGATGTGAAAACGGGATTATAATGGAAGCTGTCTTGCAACATTAACTACAGTGTTCATTCCCCTAAAAGCCATAATTCATGACTGTTCTACAGCTTTTTCTTTCAGCAATTATGCATATTAGAGGAAAGTTTGAATACATAAAAACTTAATACTGATAGAAAATCAAGCCACAATAAAAGACACGTTTACTTGACTAGTTTGCAGTGAAGGGAAATATGAAAGCTAACCAGCCTTCCCAAACCCCAGGTGCCCTGGTCCAAGGAGATTGGGAAAAAAAGAAAAATTCTAGCCACTGGGCATTGTGGAGCATTTACTGCCTGGCATCCATAATCAACGCACTGGGGGTCAATTCCATGACTAGGGGACAGTGCCTGGAGTAAGAAGAAATGTTGGCATCTATTGGCTCTCTGGGGAATTCAGTGCCAAAGTTGCTCTTCTAAATAGACAAACTGCTACAGAGAATACCTCAAACCCATTCCTGTTTCTCTCAGTTTCTCTTTTCTCTTCTTCTGAGGATCATGGGGTGACATAAAAGTATCTGATGAAAATTGCCCCATGCCGTTTTGATTATCTATGTATTTCCAGACCTTAGTGCAGAGTGTGGCCCCTGATAAACATGCTTTAAAAAAAAGTGAAAAATCTCTAAATTCTGTTTCAAGTCGGAAAATTTGCCTTTAAACCTTATCTCTGCTATGTAACTGGACTTTATGATCCTGGGCAAGGTACTTAAACTCTAAGCCTCAAATTCCTCACCTAAGGAATAGAAATGAAAATAAATCCTACTCATAGCACTGTCCTTAGGCAGTTATGAGATAATGCATGTAAATCCCTGAGCACAGTGCTGACCTCTGACAGTGTTCAGTGATATTTGTTAAATCTAAATTCTCCAGAGTTGTAGATGACCATAATCCCAGAGTTGTAGATGACTAGATGAATGAAGGACAAATTACATCTAATACAAAGCCTTAGGATCCACTCTAGTTGCTTTTCTCAGACCTCTAACAATAGGCCAAGATCAAATGCATCCTTGACTTCTCCAGGCAGAATTACAGACAATATTCATGGCACTCAAGATTTATGCTTTGACATACATCTTTAAAACAAAGCTGGGGACGATTTTTAAATAGGAAATCTCAGAAGAAGCCCAGAAGTATTACCAAGGAATATGAAATTTATTTGTAGAATTTACAGACTTATAATAACCCTCCAAGCAAATATCATAAATTTTAAAATCTGAAAGGAACACACATTTGCACACACACGATGAACTTATTGTGCCCCCTTGTTATCAGATTAATAAATCAGCAAGCAAGTTATTCTCCACGCCTAGAGTAAAATATAAAAACCAGTGCATGGGGCGCCTGGGTGGCTTAGTCGGTTAAGCGTCCGACTTTCGCTTAGGTCATGATCTCACGGTTCGTGGGTTCGAGCCCTGCATCGGGCTCTGTGCTGACTGCCAGCTCAGAGCCTGGAGCCTGTTTCAGTCTGTGACTCCCTCTCTCTCTGACCCTCCCCTGCTCACGCTGTCTCTCTCTCTTTCTCTCCTAGAAATAAATAAAACATTTTTTAAAAATTTAAAAAATTTTTAAAAAAAACAGTGCACATAATTTTTGTCCTCAGAAAATGTGTAATCAAGTTGAGATTAAAACACTGCAGTAAGGGCCGCCTGGGTAGCTCAGTCAGTTATGTATCAAAATCTTGATTTCTGCTTAGGTCATCATCTCACGGTTGGAGAGTTTGAGCCCCGAATTGGGCTCCACACTGACAATGTGGAGCCTGCTTGAGATTCTCCTCTCTCTCTCTCTCTCTTTCTCTCACCCACTCTGCCCTTCCCTTGCACTCGCTTGCTTGTTCTCTCTCAAAATAAATAAATAAACTTAAAAAAAATCCTGCAGTAAAATAGGGAAGGAAATGTATTCACCATTAAGTACCCAGTGAGGATATCCCTTTCTCTGACCTCCCTATGAGAAGTGGCCTCCCCACCTGACTTTCTGTCACATCATACCATTTTTTTCTCTTGTTCTCTTCAACTTAATGCTAATCTATAATTATCTGGTTTGCTTTTTGGGGTTTTTTTTTTTCTATAGGAGTAGAGACCTTTTCTATGTTATTCATGGTGATCATCAACTGCACATGGTATATATGATATAAATGTGCTGAATCAAAGAATTCCTTGTTCACCTGACCCAGGGGCCCTAACTCAGATGGCAGGCAAGACTAAATCAGAAATATGCTTGAAAGCTTTAAAAAAATTTTATTTTCTAATGCTTATTATTTAGTTTTGAGAAAGAGAGACAGCATAAGTGGGAGAGGGGCAAAGAAGAAGACAGAGAATCCAAAGGAAACTTCAAGCTCTGAGTTGTCAGTGCAGAACCTGATGTGGGCCTCTGAACCCACGAACCATGAGATCATGACCTGCGCAAAAATCAGATGCTTAACCAACTGAGCCACCCAGGCGTCCCTATAGTTTGAAAGGTTTTAGCAAGAAATCATTTGGGGTGCCTGGGTGGCTCAGTCTGTTGAGTGTCTGACTCTTGATCTGGGCTTTGGTCATGATTCCAGGGTTGTGAGATCACACTTAACATGGAGATTCTCTCTTGCTTTCCCTCCACCCCTCTCCCCTACTCACTCACACACACATACACACACACACACACACACACACTCACACTCTTGCTCTCTCTCAAATAAAAAAAATTAAAAATTAAAAAAAAAAGAAATCATTCATTTCTTCTTACCTGCTCTTTCTACCAATTAATAGAATTCCAAAAGTAATGATGAGGCACTGTGGTGGGTCCTGTTAAAGTTCAGGGAAACTTATATTCCCTTAAGAAATACATTCAAGTAAGGGCACCTGGGTGGCTCAGTCCATTTAAGCATTCAACTCTTGATTTCAGCTCAGAGCATGATCTCACAGTTTGTGGGATCCAGTTCCATATTGGGCTCTGCACTGACAGCACAGAGCCTGCTTGGGATTCTCTCTCTCTCTCTCTCTCTCTCTCTCTCTCTCTGCCCCTCCCCCACTCACGTGTTCTCCTGCACGTGCACTCTCCCTCGCTCTCTCAAAATAAATAAACATTTAAAAAAAATACATTTAAGTAAACAACTAATGGTACCACACTGTGATTAGTGAAATAATAAAAATATGTCAAAGGGAGAAGTGGCTCTCATCCAACTTCGGCTCAGGTCATGATCTTAGGTTGTGAGCTCGGGCCCTACGTTGGGTTCTGTGCTGACAGCTCAGAGCTTGGAGGCTGCTTCAGATTCTGTGTGTGTGTGTGTCTCTCTCTCTTGCTTTCTTGTTCTCCCTCTGCCCCTCCCTGCCCATGCTCTGTCTCTCTCAAAAATAAACATTAAAAAATTTTTAAACAAATATAAATAAATAGATAGATATATAAATAAATAAATAAATAAAAGGAGATGTACCTAATCTGCATTTTATAGGAAGACCAGGAGGAATGGAAATGGGAATTCCAGGCAGAAGTAATGTGTGCAAAGGCAAAAAGGCAAAATTGGTCCAGAAGACATGAGCACTAGGCTTAGAGACTGAAGATCTTAGATTTCTGGATCTTCACTTAACAACTTATAGTTGTTACCACTCTATTAATTACCTGTTACTATGATAATACCATATAATAAACCACAAAACATCAGTGGCATACAACAAAAAGCATTTATGTAGCTCTCAAATTTGCCAGGTTTAGCTGACCTTGTCTGGGCTCACTTACGTATTTAGGGGTAAGCTGGCTGTTGGCTGATCTGGGGTTGCTTCAATATTTGGTAGGGTTACCTGTCTCTGTTTCATATATCTCATCCTCCAGCAGGCTAACCCCAAACATGTCCTTCTCATGGCGATAGCAGAGGGCTATAGCACAAAGCAGAAGGTATAAGCACCTTCCAAGACTGTGCTTACATCATTTCTGCTAACATTTCAATGACCAAAGTAAGTTCTCTGGCTGGAACTAGAGTCAAAGAGGGAGGGCACTCACAGTGACATGGCAGAGGGAAGAATTGGAGCCATTAATAAAATGAAGAGACTATACACACATAATGTCTTTAGAGTTTGGTTTCCTATTCAATAAATGGAGAACACAACAGTTCCTCCCTCCTGACATCCCAGGGTTTGGGGACAGATAGGTATAGAGGGTGTTTCTGAAGTTCTTTGGCTAAGAATAAATAGACAAAGAAAGTTACTGTGGAAATCTAAGAGATTGGTATCTCTCTGTGGTTTACATACCTGCTAGCCACACATTTAAACTGGAACTTCTATTTCATGTTCCTTAAACAAAACATTGGTTTCAAACAAAGCTTGTACGTTTTCTAGGGTGTAACCAAAAAAGGACATCTAAATACCAAATTCAGCCCCTGAGAGCTCAAGGTAAGCACAAAAATACTCATAATAACCACTAAAATATCAGCAACAGCTAGTTCTTGAGGCAGTAGAATCAGGGAGGAAAAAGCGATACTATTATGTTTTATGCCATGGAAGTTCTGTTTGCATTTTACAGTGAGAATAGATTTGTGTATTACTTTTAGCATTAAACAAATGAATATGTTTTTGAAATTTTTTCATAAAGTGAAACTAGTTAAGTATTTCCATTTCAACAGCTTAAACATTAACCCAGATATTCAGGATTGTTTCTTTCACTTTTCATTCTGAAATATCTATGTATTCACACTTTATTTTTATTTGCATGACTCCTGGATTCTCAAGAGTCCAGCAAACTTGGTTCTTCCCTCAATTTTGCCATAGTCAAGTCTGTTGGTCTTGGATTATTCATTTAACTTTAGTCAACTCTAGTTTCTTCCTCTGCAAATTAAGTATTATGAATCCAATGTTTCTACTATCACCTAGATCTAGCATTCTACAATTCTGGGGGGAAAAATGGTCCATTTACAAATGAGCCCACTCATCTGAATATTACCAGTCAGAATATGAACCATAAAAAGTTTTAAAAAGAGGAAGTATTAATTCAGGGTTTAATAACTAAACGGGTTTTTAAATCAATATTTTTAGCTACAAATAGTTCATTATTTTTTAATGTATACTGATATAACATATGATGATTTTAAAATAATCAAACAGCTTCCACTTACAATTACTGTTAAACTGATGAAATACATTCAACTTGTTTTAGAGTGTATTCTTTTTTTAAATATTTTTAAAATTAAAAAAATTTTATAATGTTTACTTATTTTTGAGAGAGAGAGATAGAGTGTGAGGGAAGGAAGGTAGAGAGGGAAACACAAAACCCGAAGTAGGCTCCAGGCTCTGAACTGTCAGCACAGAGCCTGATGCAGGGCTTGAACTCACTAACCGTGAGATAATGACCTAAGCCAAAGTCAGTCAGTTAAGAGGTTAAAAGCCACCCAAGAGCCCCTAAAATTTTTTTAAAAATTTTTATTTATGTTTGAGAGACAGAGAAAGACAGAGCATGAGCAGGGAAGAGGCAGAAAGAGGGAGACACCGAGTCTGAAGCAGGCTCCAGGCTCTGAGCCATCAGCACAGAGCCTGATGTGTGGCTCAAACCCATGCACTGCAAGCGAGATCATGACCTGAGCCAAAGTCAAATTCTCAACTGACTGAGCCACCCAGGTGACCCTGTATGCCTTTTTTTTTTTTAAGTTTATTTATTTTGAGAAAGAGCAGCATGGTGGAGGGACAGAGGAGAGAGAGAGAGAGAATCCAAAGCAGGTTCCTCGCTGTCAGCACATGGACCCTGATGTGTGGCTCGATCTCCTGAACCTTGAGATTATGATCTGAGCCTAAATCAAGAGTTGGTCACTTAACCGACTGAGCCACACAGGTGCCCCTAGAATGCATGTTTTTTAAACTCAGTGTAGATTAATTATCATAAATATTTTAAGTTCTGAGTCAGCTTTTGTTTTTTTCCTTCTCTACACTATGGGCATATTCATTCATCAGACACTTACTAAGCATTTACTTCTACTATCTAGCTACCGGAGACAGTTCATGGATCTGTTTTTCCAGTTTGCACCAAGCCAGCTTCTGCATATGAGTTATAAATTCATTTCATTCTCCTAATTTGTTTGCTGTGAGGATTATTCAAGGTAGTGGAATCAGAAGCTACATTCAGGTTCAATTCCAGAGGCACCACACAAGTTTAGTATGTTAAATGTGTGTATGACATAACTCCACTTAGCTGTTTATAATCTTGGCCAAATTGCTTAATCTTGCTGATCCTCATTTTTCTCAACTGCAAACTTTATGAATCGTTGCATGTTTTGTTTTCTTTCTTTACTGCTACATGAAAATTTTCTCAAATTTGCAGAAGGAAAAAGAAAATGTCTTTTAACTCAGCTGACTGCTGCCCTCTGATGCTTAGCTCAAAAAGCAAAATGCTACTCTGTGATTCATTTAACAGGAGCAAATGTGCTGAACAGAAAAGAAAGATAAGCAAACACCAGCTCAGTCATAAACTGGAAGTTGGTCTCAAGTGGAAAGAAAAGCTGGGAGCCATGGTCTAGGCAAGCTGCCCTGGTGGGAGGAGAGGCATCTTTTCCTGGCTACATTTATTCGGAATAGATGCTTACATCTTTGAGGGCCCCTCCATCATAAGGGCTCAATCACTGATTCCCTTGAGCTCCAGAGCAAAGACAGATTGCCTATTCAGCCCTGGCAAATAAAATTATTGGGTATAGCCGAAGTCACCCCCGAGGACTAGCCTAGGGGAAAAAAATGTACCAAAAGGAAAGGATTTCTCTTTTTACTGTTATTCAGAGCTTGTCTTTTTGTTTGATGTTTTCCTTTGGCAGCTTCTCTAAGAGGCTGGTTTCCTGGGGTCTCTGCTGTGGGATTACTGACCTTCAGGCTAAACTTCCTACTGTACTTTTACACCCACCCCACCCTGAATGAAGACCAAACTGGACATGCTTTAATATTTCAATCTTCTGATTTTATAATTAAATAAAAACTGGCATTAAGACAAGTTCCTATGCACAAGGATTTGGGTGCAGTTGTGCCAAAAAGCTTACATCACATAGCCTGGAGATAAATTTATTGCTGTTTTCATTCATTTGCATTTAAGCAGTCCAGAACTGCTGACTCCAGGTTCAGCAAGGACCTTACTGCCTGTTCAGTCTGCAGGGTACAGTACTGCTGGTGATGGGCAATGACTCAAGTGAGAAGTTTGAGCTCCACAGTCCACAGGTCATTTTTCACCTTGAAGCTTGGCTGGATAGCCAGTCAATTACATAAACAAAAAGCCAGGGTTATTCTGATGCCATGGGCTTAAAGGAATCCTCCCCTTTTCCGTAAAATGTGTTGGTTCTGGCCTCGGCTGACCTGGTTCATGCCCCAGTTCTGCCACTTACTGTAGAATCACATCTTTGGAAGAATTATGGTTCTAGACTAATTGCATTATGATCATATTTACCTTTGAAAATCCCATTACAACAATATCTTACATGTAGTTGGATTCTAGTGTCAACTGATCAGTATGCATACCAACCGACTCCAACACTATAGGCTAAAGAGCCTGAGGAAAGTGATTTCACAGCTCCGAGCTTCATTCTCCATCCGTAAACTGGAGTTATTAACAGAAGCTACCTCTTAGGGGTATGGGAAGGCTGAAATGAGATGATGCATGTAGGAGGCCCATATACATAATCGGCACAATAAATGATAGCTATGGGTATTAGCAGATTGTTAAGAGCTAATTTAGCTCCCATAATCAATTGTTGAGCTCTATGTACAATGGCGGAACTCTTTCATTTAACCATTTTGCAGATAAGGGAACTGAGTCACAGCAGTGAAGGGGATAGTTGGTAAAACCATAGTGGTCAAGATTATAAATGGAGCCACACAGACTACCCAGCGCCGTCATTCATTGGCTCCATAAGCAGAAACAAGTCAGTTGCTCTGTGATTCAGGATTCTCATCTATAAAATGGATAGAATGAAAGAATCAGCCCCAAAGGATTGTTGTAAAGATTTAAAAAGTTAGTATGTCTAAAGCATTTAAACAATGCCTGGCAATGGTGAGCTATATCATCATCGTCATCATCCTCACCATCACGACCATTGTGTTTATGATTATTCCATGCTTCTTCATTTAGAAACACCATTAGTGTGGGTAGTACCAGTAGTGAAATCATTCATCTGGTATATAAGGGAGAAATGGACTTAGCTCTGCATGATCACTAAAAGTAAAATGGGATTTGAAGGGGATTTTGAAGAAGACAATCGAAAGACAATTGGAAGGTTCTCAGTGAACTGAATAGGATAGGCTGGGATGCATGAAATGGGTGATGGGTATTCAGGAGGCCACTTGTGATGAGCACTCGGTGTTATACATTAGTGATGAATTGCTAAATTCTGCTCCTGAAACTAACATTACACTATACGTTAACCAATTAGAATTTAAATAAAAATTTGAAACTAAAAAAAATGGGTGAAAACAAATGAAATAAATCAACTAATGTCAAAAAAAAAAAAAAAACCCCACAAAAAAATAGGATAGTCAGTTCCAGATGAAGAGAAGAAGTCAGGGCCAGAGAAGAAGCCAAAATGACTCATATGAAAGAAAGGGAACGGGAAACAAAAGACATAGGTAGAACACTGATAGCACAACAGCAGTAACTCCCCTGTAGAAATCCTATTATTCTTTGGTTTAGTCTCTCTAGTGTTTAAAGGCTGGATACTATAAAAATCATAATAATAGGCCCCATCCTTGTATTACTATACATGACTCAGAAATATACCACAGACTTCCAAAGCCTGGGTAAATGAGTTCCACAATGCCATTTCATGCATGTTGCCAAACAACTTTAATTGTTTAAAGAAAGAAATAAAGACTGGAAACTTATGGTTTCATAAATAGTAGATGGGGAAGTGTTATTGAATGTGACATACTAAAAAGAAGAAATAAAAATTACTTTTATCAGCCATATTCCTTTGGGAAGGGGATTATTTATTTAACGGGATTATATTTGAGCCTGAGTTAGGGTTTTTCAGGCTCACCTTTGCCTTATTTGTGGGACCTGGAGCAAGTCCCTTACTCATTTTCTCATTATGAGCCTAAATCTTCCAATGGTACAGATCAGAAAGTACGAAAGGGGAATGTTTAGATACAAAGACTCTGGGGTCTAAGTTCAAAATCCTCTGTATGCTTATTGGCTGAGTGATCTTGGACAATTTATTTAAATGCAAGTCTTAGTTTCTTGTATGAAAGTTGGAGTAAATACCTCATAGAGTTGTTATGAGGCTTAAAATACATAATCCATGTTAAAGTTTTAGCACAATGCTTGACATATAGAGAGTGCCTAATAAATGGAAGCCACCTATATTGTTAGCTATAAAAGTAAGTAAATGGACTAAATGATCTGTAGCATGTCCTCCAGCCTAGACTCCATATTTTTATAGCCTTCCTGACTTCGGCATCTCTTTTCAAGTCCACTCCCTAGGTCCCACCTGTAACTCAGGTAGTGACCAGTGACCAGAGCATTAGGATGGCTGCCATAGCAGCANAAGACTGCTAGATACTGAGCACAAGCATTAGGGCCCCACGGGATACAGGATGAATGTGCTTGTTTTTGGCAGCTTGGCCAAACCATCTAGCTTGTTTTTTGTTTTTTATGAATAGAACACAGAAACCATCCTACTACTTGGGCCTTGTGAATGGAATAACATGCATGAATGAGTTTTGTAAACAGCACAGTTCAAATGTTGCTATTTTTGCTGCTGTTGCTGCAGTCGTGATAAATACCTTGTTTAAAAACCCAAAGAGTATAGGCTGTCTGTCTTATTTCTTTAAGCTGGCACTTGTTCGGATTAAACTGACCATTAGTCTTGAGGAGTGCCTATAATATCTGTAGTTTCTCAGAGAAGACGAATCTTTCCTGAAGGCAGTATAAACTAGAGATTAAGAGCACAAGTTCTCTGGATTCAGTTCCTTGGTCTGCCATTTCTGGTTGTATGGCCTTGGGCAAGTTGCTAAACTGCTTTAAGCTTCAGTCCCCACCCTCCCCACCCCCATCTTTAAAATGGGGATAATGATTATATGTAGCACAAAAAGATGTCTTGAGGATTACATGAGGTGATGAATATAAGATCTTGGCACAATGCCTGGAATGGAGGAAATATCCAAAAAAGGTCAGCTGTTACCATTATTAAAATAAGGAAAGAAATAATACAGAACTCATAAATAGCTGCAGCTTTGATAAAATGGCAGATACACGAAGTCTGCATCAAAAGGATGAGGTCTGGAGGAACGTGGCAAAGAAGCGAATGAAATGCAGGAAACATCTCAGCTAGAGTGAGCAGGCGTGTCACTGGCCGGTTCTCATAACTTCAGGCCTGTGCAGACAGTGCCAATGGCACCTGCCCTTGAATTTAAGATGTAATTCAAAATTATTCCAAGCATCATACTAATGCTTCAATTTGAAATTCTGTGACCAGAGCTTTTCAATTACTGGCCCTAAAAAGACACAGAGGACTGTAGTAGCCGGGAACCTTCTGTTGGGACATTGATACTCCAAGCAGCTCAAAGGGAGATGTGCTGTCAGACTAAAGCCTAAATCTGTGCAGCACCAGGAAGCCTGCTGAGATTTATCAGCCCCACTTCTGTTCACTCACCTATGAAGGTGGCATCCCATAAGTGATTGATGGGGTTTTAGAATGGAGTAAACTTTCAAATATGGGCATCAATGAAATAGTTAGATCAATATTGTCTATGCCTGTGGCTGGCAAACATTTTCTTCTTGGGCCAGATAGTACTGTGTGAGGCTTTGTGAAACCAGACAATCTCTTTCACACCTACTCAACTCCATTGTTATAGAAAAAGAGCAGCCATAGACAAGATGTAAACGAAGGGCATGTCTGTGTTCCAATAAAACTTGATTTACAAAAGCAAGTAGCAGCCCACAACTGACCCACGTGGCATAGTTTGCTAACCTCTAGTCTATACAAGGGTTTGGATGCAATGACTCAGGTTGTCAGAAGGACCTGGACTAAAGCTCATATAAATCAAACATGATGTAAGAGAATGGTGCTGACTAGAGATGAGCTGACCTAACATAGAGGGCTTCAGCCTAAACATCAAGAGAGGAAGGAAAACTCTTCAATTTAAATGGAGAACCTCGCTCTCATAGAAGAAAGTAGGAATAACATGGAAAAAAGAATTACAACATAAAGTGTACTCCGTCATTCACATTAGAGAGAGACTGAACGGGGCTCTGGAACATTGTTTCCAGCCTCATTATTCTGTATTCTAATGTTTGGAGCATGAGTAATAACTCCATGAACGCACATCCCTATTTGCTGGGAACAGTCTTAGTGGGTCTGTTTTTCCTCTGTAATAATCAGTAGTGACCCCTTTTGAAGGAGTGTCCCAGTTTGCAGTATAAATTATATGGCCACACCTATAATAACCAAAATGACTTTGAAAGTGTAGTATGTGTTATTTAAACTTTAACTTTATGTGTTATTTAAAGTTAAAACTTGGAAAATAACACAAGTCTAGACAGGGTGAGAGCTGCAAATTATAGAGTCAGATCCAAATCTTAATTTATTGTTTTCTGCTGGTCTTATACAATATGCAGAATCTCCCTGAATCTTAACCCTTCAGATGTAATGATAAATAATAAAAGTAACAATCTCATTAGATTTAAATGTACTAGCATATAGTAAATATATGGAAAATATTCACTGTTATTAATATTATTATTATATTTGAATGGGTGGACTGATTAGGTGGGACATAGGGTCATCTCTCCTATACAGAGATAGGCTTCAAGAGGAGTGATTTCCTTTTCTCTGAAGACATTCAAGCAGAGATTTAACAGGCACTTAATAGTGATGTTATAAATAAAGCCTTACTGCTCCAAGTCTTGTCCATGAACCAAGTGCTGGCATCAACTGGGATCTTGTTAGAAATGCAGACTCTTGAGGTGCCTGGGTGGCTTAGTTGGTTAAGTGTCTGACTCTTGATCACGGTTTGGGCCATGATCTCATGGTTCATGAGATCAAGCCCTGAGCCCTGCATAGGGCTCTGTACTGACCACACAGAGCCTGCTCGGGATTCTCTCCCTCTTCCTCTCTCTCTGCCCTTCCCACCCTCAAAAAATATATAAACTTTAAAAAAAAAAAAGAAAAAAGAGGGTCTACTGGGTGGCTCAGTCAGTTAAGCATCCAACTTCAGCTCAGGTCATGATCTCACAGTTTGTGAGTTCAAGCCCCGCATTGGGCTCTGTGCTGACAGTTCAGAGTTTAGAGCCTGCTTTAGATTCTGTGTCTCCCTCTCTCTCTGCCCCTTCCCTGCTCTCTCTCCTCTCTCTCTCTCTCTCTCTCTCTCTCGTTCTCTCAAAAATAAATAAATGTTAAAAATGTTTTAAAAAATAAGAAATTCAAACTCTCAGGCTCCAACCTAGACATAGTGAATCAGAATCTACATCTTAAAGAAATTCCAGGTGGTATGTTTAGCTTAGCCATAAAGGATTCAAAAATCAATGGGTGATTACAGTAGATGACATTTACAACCCCTCTGAATTCTGAGACCACTCCATATTATAGAGTCCACAGGTTTTAAGTGGATGGAATAATGACATGAGGAGGAGCTATGGTCTCAATAGCTAGTTTATCCCATTTTACCTGACAGGTTAAGTATTCCCCTTTCCGCTCAATTCTAAGGGACATTAAACCAAGTCTAGTGACTACATTCCATTTATTAAAGTACAATCTCAGATAGATACAAATGTAGACCTTAAATGAAAATACCCACCATTAAGACTGTTTTCAAATCTAAAGCATCATATCTCCTTGGACATAGCCCCTTGATTATTCCCTGAGTTTGCTTCCATTTTGTTTTGAGCATTTCTCTGCTTTCTCCAAAATGCGTATCTGATTATTGTCCATGCAGGTGCTCTGCGTACAGTTCAGTATTCCATTAATGCTGAACAGTTCACATACAGATGGATAGTTTAACCTTTGATATTTCCCCAAGGCCCAAAGAGGTTGAAACAAACATAAACAGAACTAGAAGAGCTGGCGAGATATTTAGCTGAAACTTTAAAGACATTTTTCTCTCTCTGGGACTTCCTGGTGATGGCTGTAACACGGCTCAACTGCTTCAGCTCTTCGTATATATTATCTTCCCTCATTGATGCAGGCTTTCTGACATCCCTGGCTGTTTGAATTACACACCACATGGACACACAGGATGGACTGTGCTGGCCCATCGGGTTGCATCCGTTCTTCTTAGATCCCTTTTCTGATTCCATTATTCTGTGACTGCTGAATAGTCCATTGTGTTTTTCCATTAGAATCTCACACATAGAAATTTTAAAAGAATATATTGTTTCAAAAGATTTAAGATAAGAATTAAAGGGAAAAAATAATTTTTACGGGGAAAGAAAAACAACATGAAATGTGACAAAAGTATCAAGTTTTTAATGTGTGTAACCTAAGAGAATGTTGTATTAATAATGATGATTCATGACACCAATATTTATCAAGCATCTACTGTGTGCCAAGCACTGTGTTTGCTGCATAACCATGATAATGATGATGACCATGATGATGACAGTAAGAGTAGCTAACATTTCTTGACAACTTATGACCACACAATTGAGATAGGCATGGGCCCTGCCCTTGTGGGAACTTAAAAGCTAACAGGAAAAGCAGACATTGAACAAATAATTCCAAGTTTTATCAATACTATGGCAGGGTATAGTGGGAGAGTGTTATAGGTGGCCTAATCTAGACTAGGGGGTCAGTGAAAGCTTCTGTGGGGAAGCAATGTTTAAGAGTTAGCTATACAAAGGAAAGGTTGGATTGAGGAGAAGGAGTATTCCAGGCAGAGTGAAGACTATGGGCAAGAGCTCTGATCAAACAAAAAGTATGTGTTGGCAGAACTGAGAGAACTTAGAGGCTTAGAGGACCAGGAAGAGAGTGGGGAGATGAAGCTGGAGAAAAGAAGGCAGAAAAAGGTTATGCAGAATCTTGGAGTTCTCGTGAGGAGGCCACGTTTATCCCAAGGGCAATGGGGAGCCACTGATCGGTGTTGATAAGCAAGTGAGTAAGTGATCAGCTTTGGGCTCTAAGAAGATTACTTTGGCTGGACTGGAGGGAAAAAGGAAGTATGCAGGGAGCAGAAATGATGGTGGCTTGGACCAGACAAGTGGCAGTGTTTATAAAACACCTCCAAGGTAGAGTAGGGTCCCTGTTGGGCTAATAAAATGCTTCCTCCCATTGGAGCCTGGTTATTTGTGTTAGTGTTGAAGGAAGTTTCTCTTCACAAGCATTAGAGCCATGTGAGGCAGATTCAGGAGCCCACGAACAAAAGACAACCAAAAGGCGTAGAAAAGAAGAAACACAAAGGGCTAGATCTCCACTGGGATGTGAGCCTGGGTCTGCTGGTTTGTGACTCTTTCCCACAACATGGGAAGGAAAGAAGTACTGACCCACTCAGCAGACAAGAGAGGCTCAAGATTTGCCTAGAAACAGTTTGTAGGCTATAAAAGTATTATAACAGAGTAATGTGCAGAAATGGACTTCTGAAAGGGATTCTTTCCATATATAAGACAAAAGTATTGAATTACTGACCTAACATCTCTTTACCTTAAAAGGAGGGTTCATTTCAACAGCTGGAGTTGTTAGCTCCTCTTGTACTAAGTGGGTTGACCAAGTCCTCACTTCACTCTGGGTTCAAAGAAGAGTTATCAGTCATCCATCAAGCGTTTTAACTGAGCAACTATACGATGAAAGGCTTTGGAATACAGCGGTTAATCATACATTTATCACACACAGCTTCCAGTCCAGTGAACAAGCTGAAAGTCTAGACATTAAACTAGGACACAATTTAATTTCAGAAGTGCTACTGTGACAGATTGTATCAAAGACAATTCTGTGTACTGTGAGGGCTTATGAGAGGAGGGTGTGGTGCAGGCAGCGAGTTAGGGAAGTGATGAATGAACTGAGATATCAGGCAGGTGGAGAGAAATAGGTAAGTGGTAAAGCAAGTTAATTTGACAAACATATAGCACACCTGTTGGGTGCCAAGTGTCATATACGTCACCATGATATACAAATGAATGAAACTCAGTCTTCATGCTGGGGAAATGGTGGGCTAAGTCAGGCTAATTGCTAGCTATGTGAATCTTAATGTCACATTAACTGCCCAAACCTCAGCATCGTAACTATAAAACAAACAAACAAACAAACAAACATCACATCTATCTTGCAGGATTATTGTGAGAATAAAAAATATTTAGAGCCCTTAGCTCACTGCCAGGCACATAAGTCACAAGTTTTATAATAACCACACCAAGAGTCAGAAGCAATGTCCATCCACATTGTTCAAAAATTCACTTTTTTCCATCAGACTGCCTGGGTTCAAATCCCAGGTCCGACATTTACTAGCTCTCTCGCCTTGGGCAAATGACAAACTATCTAATCAATAGTCTCTTCATCTATAAAAGGAAGAAAATAAAAATACCTCATGAGTTTCTGGGGGAGAATCAAAGGAAGTAATGCACAAGAAGAATGGAAGATGGTTAAATAAATAGCTAGACTACATATTTTATATGCGGAAGGTTCTATACCAACACAGATAAACAGTAAACTGTTTCTGGTTTTGTTCTAGATAAGAGGGTGAAGCTAGTTAAGACCAAAGATTTCATGTAGAAAGACTTGACGTAGGCCTTAAAAAATAAACAGGTGTTGTGCAGACAGAATGCTCTTAGCTTTGCCTTGCTCAAGCCACAAGGCTTCAGTTTGCCACTGTGAGAATGCCAAGGGGGGCCTAAGGCTTAAGGAGAATATTTTAAATGTGCATTAATTTATTTTGAGAGAGCATGTGTGTGAGTAGGGAAGGAGCAGAGAAAGAGTAAGAGAGAGAGAGAGAGAGAGAGAGAGAGAGAGAATCCCAAGCAGCCTCCATGCTGTCAGCTAGGAGTCCAACATGGGGTTCAAACTCACGAAGTGTGAGATTATGACCTAAACTAAATTCAAGAGTCAGATGCTTAACTGACTGAGCCATCAGGTTCCCTGAGAATATTTTAGAAGACTAGTGAGTTTATTGTAATAAGCATCTTCTCTCCAGTTGCTGCCATGAGCTGCAAGGCAGGTTGATAATAGCATGGGCTTTGGAATCAGACAGACTTGGGTTTAATTCAGTCCCTACTACTTCCAACTGTGTGATCTTATGCCAGTTACTTCTCTAAGCTTCAGTTCACCAATCTTTAAGAAGGAGGTAATAGGGGCGCCTGGGTGGTTCAGTCAGCTAAATGTCCAACCTCAGCTCAGGTCATGATCTCATGGTTCATGAATTCCAGCCCTGCATCAGGCTTTGTGCTGACAGCTCAGAGCCTGGAGTCTGCTTCGTAATCTGTGTCTCCCCCTCTCTCTCTGCCCCTCACCTGCTCACACTGTCTCTCTCTTTCACACACAAAAATGAATAAACATTAAAAAAGTTTCTTTTGAGGAAGTAATAATAGTGCCCCTTTGTGAAGCTGCTATGAGGAATAAACAAGATAATGCCTATAAAGTACTAACCACCATGTTTGCCACATAATAAATATTAGCTGCTATTATTATTGTTGGTGCCTCATTAAGGCTCTGCTGGCCGAGAACGTTAGAATTTGTTCAGTGTATGGCACCATTACACTCAACACAAGGGCATGCCTTCTCTCCTCCTCACCAGGGGATCTGCAACATATAAACAACCAGGTGGTGAGTTCCTACGTGGGAATGATTGCAGGTATTTACCTCTGTGGTCCCAGTAACTTTGAAAATTGTACAAAGTAAGCCCTCAATAAATGTTGAATAAATTAGTGAGGAATTTTTTTTGCTGATCATAAAATAAACTTTGTTCTAGTTATAGACATGAGGACTGTTTCTGTAAATCTATAAATAAATAAGTACACCTGTAATTTCACCAGCAATGGAACGACCATTGTTAGTATCTTGATACATTTTCTTCCAAAGTGTGTGTGTCTGTGTCTTTGTCTATCTGTGTGTGTGTGTGTGTGTGTGTGTGTGTTTGTAACATATATGGTACATGTTGGAGATCATAACATTTAAAGTAACTATATAGGTATTTAATTTGATCATACCATATAAAAGCTTTTTGTCCATTTGTCATATGAGCATTTGTCTTGTTTTATTAAATATACTTCAAGGGAGTCTGGATGGTTCAGTCGGTTGAGATCCAACCCTTGATTTTGGCTCAGGTCATGATCCCAGGTTCATTGGGTTGAGCCCTGTGTCAGGCTCCATGAGCGTAGAGCCTGCTTAAGTTTCTCTCTCTATATATATATCTCTCGCTCTCGCTCTCGCTCTCACTCTTGCTCTCACTCTCTCCCTTTCTCTCTCTCTCTTTCTGTGTCTACCTCTGTCTCTCACTCTGCCTCTCTGCCCCTCTCCCCAGCTCATGATCTCTCTCTCAGATTAAAAAATATATATATACATATGCTTCAAAACATGATTTATACACTGCATAACATTCTATAAGGATGGCCGTATAATTTATTTATTATTTATTTTATTGCCATATTGTTAGATCTTTATCATGTTACAAAACTAATTCATCTTAAATATAAATTGTTACCATATTTAGTGAGTCCTTAGCCTTCTGGCATTGTAGGCAACTTGAAAACCTAATTTATTAAAAAAAAATGAAACTGCAAAAAAAAAAAAAAAAAAAAAGAGCCACCTGGGGGGCTCAGTTGGTTAACTGTCCAACTTTTTATTTCAGCTCAAGTCATGGTCTCATGGTTCATGAGTTCAAGCCCCATGTGGGGCTCTGCAGTGACAACTCAGAGCCTGCTTGGTATTCTTTCTCTCCCTCTCTCTCTTTGCCCCTCCCCTGCCTGCATTCTCTCTCTTTCTCTCTGTCTCTCTCAAAATAAATAAACTTAAAAAAAAGAAACTCTGTATTATTTTCTTCATCAAAGAAAATTACAAACATATTTAAATAAAATGCTGCCTGGGGTGCCTGGGTGGCTCAGTCAGTTAAGCGACCGACTTTGGCTCAGGTCATGATCTCATGGCTCGTGGGTTCGAGCCCTGTGTCAGGCTCTGTGCTGACAGCTCAGAGCCCCAATCCTGCTTCAGATTCTGTGTTTCCCTCTTTCTCTGCTCCTCGCCCACTCATGCTCTCTCTGTTTCTCAAAAATAAATAAACATTTAAAAATTATTAAAAAAATAAAATGCTGCCTACAATTTCAGGACCATTATAAACTTCATGAAGCCCATCCATGGAGTCCTGTCCCAGGACTTCAGGTCAAAATCAGTGATATCAAGAGAACAAGCAGAACGAAAAAGTGCAGGAGCTCTAATGTGACAATTGTGACTGCTGACTACAGGATATTCAACTATTTTTATAGCATGGCCCAATTCCAGTTCATTCTTACATTGGAAATAATCTTAGGTTTAGATGCTACATTAATACTTCTGTACAACTTTCATGAATAATAGTGTTGCATGTGCTGTATCCTTATTATCCTTGGTGACGGAAAGCCTCTGCAGAGCTCCGGGTGTGCTACTTCTCCTCACTACAAGGTTGTGCACTATATTCATGTGAAAACTATATTAGTCTACCCCTGCTCCCCTTCTCCTCTGTGGCTCCTAACTGTCTCACATCCCATTCCATTTGAGCAAGTATACAGCATGACTCAGCACTGGAAAATACAGTTATCTAAAGGAAAGAGATAATTTCATAATTATACCAACTATGAATTCAACAAACTTAAAATATAGCATAAAACAGATAGTTCTATTAACTGCTTTGGATCAGATGTATTTCAACCTCAAGATACAAAGGTTTTTTGTTGTTGTTGTTTTTTAACATTTGTTTATTTAGTTTTGAAAGAGAGAGAAACAGAGCATGAGTGGGGGAAGGGCAGAGAAAGAGGGAGACACAGAATCCGAAGCAGCCTCCAGGCTCTGAACTGCCAGCACAGAGCCTAACGCAGGGGCTCAAACCCATGAACCACAAGATCAGGACCTGAGCCGAAGTCGGACGCTTAACCGACTGAGCCACCCAGGCATCCATCCCTCAATATGCAACATTTTAACCTGGCTTTTGTGTAGTTCTAACCAAGGAGCACAACCTTTAATTTATTATCCTTATGCCTTTGTCTGATATGCAATTTATAATAGTGAGGCTGGCTCCACATGCCAGTTTATATAGTGTCTAAAGAATTTTTACAGGTTCTCAATATAAAGCAGAAAATTGTTTTATGTTTGTTGTTTCCATACATTTGCTTCTGAAGTTGGAACAATTACTTATGTGAAAGCTAGGATATAAAAGAGCATGTACATATCTGCACATTTCTATGTACGCGTTAATGACAATGTGTGTTTGAAAAATTGTGAATCACTATTAGGTCCCAAAGAATGATGGAAGAAGAAAAGTTTGAAACCAATTCTAAGAATAATTTATATTAAAGACCTTTCTCTTCTCTCCTTTATAGCTGCATCATCCCTCTCAAGGCTTCCGCTTTGGAACTGTCCGGGAAAGCAGTGCTGAAGATTATGTGAGGCAAAGCTTCCCAGAGATGCATGAGTATATGAGAAGGTACAACGTACCAGCCACCCCTGACGGAGTGGAGTATCTGAAGTGAGTGTCAACCTCTCGGGTCCAGAAAGTTCTCTCTGAAAGAGACATCTTAGCTACCAATATATATAGTATGTGTTGGTTTTTTAAAATGACAGCTAAATATACCCACTGTGTGTTCAGTAACGCCTCACACTGTGCGATCGAGAAGGCAGTATGGAATAGTGTGCATTCAATTATGTGACCTAGATTACCAGTTACCTGCATAGTCCCCAGTTGGCAGTAGCTTTGCTCAAAGTGCTAGTGGGGTCATTAGCGTAGCAGATGGTGGGGGACGTAAATGTTGGCTTGCCATCACCGAGGAAACAATGGTGCTGAAATGATCAAACACTCAGGGAATGTGGCCAGAGGATAAAGTGTCCCAAGGCAACCCTTTCCTGCACAGTGAATCTCTAAGCCCACGGACTGTCTCCTTTTGCCACAAGGAAATGGAATTTATCTTAGAGATTTCCTGTAGAAAGGAAATAAGATAAAAGGCAATGATTCCCATGCCTGCGTTCTTCTCATCAGAATTTATGAGAAGCAATCAAGAGCAATCACATTGCCATGGCAGATTATCAGAGCCTGTAATTCAGCGAAGCTGAATGCAAAGATGGTGCAGTTAGGGATCCGCTCATCTAGTCTGCCTGGGAGGAGGGGATGAACAGCTCCTGACAGACACCACAGCATGAGTGTGAGCAGTCCTCTCCCTTGTGCCTGATGGTCTGAGGACAATGACGTACATTCAAGGCTCCTGTCCCTAAAATTGTGTCCCATAAAATTATCTATGGTCAACCACAGTAATCTTCCCAATGGACAAAAGCACTTGCTGCTTCAAATCCTCTTTTAAGAGAGAAGGGAAATAGGGACACCTGGGTGGCTCAAACAGTTAAGTGTCCAACTTCGGCTCAGGTCATGATCTTACAGTTTGTGAGTTTAAGCCCCATGTTAGGCTTTATGCTGTCAGTGCAGAGTCCACTTCAGATCCTCTGTCCACCTCTCTCTCTGTCCCTCCCCTACTCATTCTCTCTCTCTCTTCTCTCCCTCCCCTCAAAATAAATAAATAAATTTTTAAAAAGAAAAATAAATAAATTAACTTCATGGGACATGAGGGCTGTATGTTTCTCAAGAGCTCTGGTGACAGGCCCCTGAAACTACTTACGGACTTTTTATGGAGTCTAGAGAGGAAGCCTTGGGCTCTCAGATTTGCAAAGTTCTGCAGGATGTATAAGCACTAGGAAATGGCACTTTCAGTTTTGTAAGAGCATTAAAATGTTAGAGTCCGTCTCTAACACAGAGTGTAGTGCCCCTTTGCCTTCCAGCTCCTCTTCTGTACTCTGCCCTTCAGGCAGATTCATGGCTGAGAGAGAGAGTAAGATGTCATGCAGATGGCAGTGGCTCCCAGCTAGATAGTAATCGCTGACAAACCGGGCTCTTTTGGCAGTGTGCACAGAGCAAGATGAGCCACTACTGCGGCTGTCCCCAGCTCCACTCCACGCAGGCTAGTCATGTCTTCTGGAAGCTTCACCTCAGAAGGCCCTGGTGCCCAGACTTGTCCCCACTCTAGTCTGGAGAGATGAACTCTTTAGAAAAGCAGGCATAGATGAAGATGCTGAGACCTTTAAAGAAGCAACTTGTCCATGGTAATCTAGCTAGCAGGTGGCAGAGTCGGGGTCAGAACCGGGTCCCTACAATCCAATCACTGCTGCAGGCCAGTCTAGGAACCATAACAGAAAAGCAGGCCCTTGATGCTCAAAGAATAGTCCATGTTCCAGCAGCATCCATGTTCCAGTTAGCCCTTGGGAGTTTGTGAGAAATGCAGAAACTGCATTTTAACAAGCTCCCTAGGTGATTCACTGATGGAGGCAGGTGGAATTGGCATACAGGCAGAATTTACCATTAATGCCCTCTGACTTCTTATCCTTGGGCTTCTCTCCCCACTTTTGGCCTAGTCACTGTGTATGCTGTCAGCCACCACTCCAGGAAACCACAGTCCTCCTATTACCCCCCTGATATCCGATATCCCAGAGCCCTGACCTGCACAGCACAGGTCTAGAGTCACCTATAGTATATGTATTATTGGGGTATATGTGTTATTTTGTGGTGTGGGTATTATCAAGTGAACTCTCAAAAAAGGCAGGATGATTCTATGATGGGAAAAACAACAGGGGCCCCTGCCAGCCGTAAGGATGATTCAGCCAGTCTAAAAGCTGCTTATACCTGGATCACACCCAGCCACATCCTCACAGTGATTCAGGGCCCCATGGGAGTCTGTGAGCTAATTGCTTCTTGCCTTCCTGTGCAATAGACACCTGTCGTAACTAACTTCACTTTGCGGTCCCAAATCAGGAGTAATTATTTAAGGACACCACTGAGACTGGACTTCAGCAATTATTGGTTAGAAAAACTGAACCCCAGTTTTTTTCTATTGTTCCTGCTACCTCAAATATTTGCAGTGTTGGTAAATGGCGACTTGTTGCTATGTAGCTCCCAAGGTACATTCCGTTACTGCGGCAGTAAAACTTTTATTGGAGAAACATCTTTCAGCTTGATTTTTATTTTATTGCCAAGATTCCATTAAGGCTCCTCATCATCAGCTCCTAGGAGACAATTCACATCCTCAACCCTTTCTGAAGCTTCTCACAGCTGTGGAACTGAGAGATGTTTTTTATTTTTGTTAAAGTTAAAGACAGGTCTCATTGTGACTTAAATCCAATACCCCTGGAAAAGGGAATGCATTTTGTATAGGCTATTCTCTTCCTGGAAGAGTAGAAAGAGGAAGTAGTGGTCATTGGCATCAAGAAGGGAAATTGATCTGTTCACGCTGTGTCCACATCAATATGGACTTCCTCCCCACTGATGAATCTCAAAGGGATAGAGTTGTATCTTTTGTTTTTAGATTTTTGATGGGCTGTAGTCATGTTCCATTCTGAGTTTGAAGGCCACTCCACTGAACTGAATTCCAACAGACTTATTTTTGGTTCTAAGAGAGGAAGGACTGAGCCCAGATAGAATAGAGAAGAGTTATTCTTTTTGCCAAAATGGTTGTATAGCCCTGAGGGTTGGAAAGCCTTTCGTAAGTGGATGTATGTCCTATAATTTTCCAAAAAGGATTTGAGGTGGCTGAAACAAGACTCATTGCATACACTGTAAATAGTTCCTTTTGAAACTCCTCCTTCCTTGCCTCCTTTCTAAATGGGAACTCATCCCATGCCGACACATCTTCCTCTTCCTCTGGACCATATCTGTGCCTACCTTAAAAAAATGGTGAGAACACATGAAGAAAACACAAGGCATCTGTTGGCATCTTGAGCCCTGTCCGAGTCTGATTCACCGATACACGTCAGGGACACCTACCTTAAATGATTCTTGCCTGAACCACCTCCTAGGATGGGAGTGAAACATGATTCTCTGGAGATATATTAATCTTAATGCTCTGGAGATATACCTATGCTTCCTCTTCCTCATTTATTGAATACTAGCTCATGGACTTTAAAGAGACCTCAACCATCTTTTCCCTAGGAGTGCCAGATCTCATATTTGTATTTTCTTAATATGTATTCCTAAGTATGAAATGATGTCTGATCTCTGAAGAATATGATAATGATCCTAACAGGAAGAAATAAAATTTTCCATATATTGATTAATGAGACTACCTGGCTCCAACACTTACTAGCTATGTAACCTGGATCAAGTTACTTTGACTCTCTGAGTCTTGTCGTCTGCTAGAATGGGATAATACCAACCACCTCAGAGTCATTATGAGTGATACAGTGTGTGGAGAACAATAAATACCATGCATTGCACAAAGGAGTCATTCAGTTAATGTAAGAGAAATGAACCATGGGACACCGGGGTGGCTCAGTCGGTTTACAGTTCAGCTCTTGGTTTTGGCTCAGGTCATGATCTCAAGGTTCATGAGTTCAAGCGTTGTGTCAGGCTCTGTGCTAACAGTGCAGAGACTGCTTGGGATTCTTTCTCCCTCCTCTCTCTGCCCCTCCCCTTGTGCTCTCTCTGTCAAAATAAATAAATTAAGAAAGAGAAATGAACCTTCCCCTTCAATTCACAATCACTCTGGCTTTTTTGTTGGATTTAGTAGTAATAAAAGGAACTGGTAGACAAACCCATTGGAAAGATGTCGTGCTGTCTTAGAAGATTACCTGTTTCCCCTGCTCTGATCTCTATGGGTCAGGGAGTTATCAACAGGCTGAGTCAACAGCTACCTAGCGTGGGCTGCCCTTTCTGTCCAGGTTTCTGTCCCCTAAACAAAAGCCAGCTGTCAACCTTTCTGTCCATTAATGAATCATTTTTCTCTTTTCTTCTCTTGGTCTTAAATATAGGAACGATCCAGAGAAACTAGACGCCTTCATCATGGACAAAGCCCTTCTGGATTATGAAGTGTCAATAGATGCTGACTGCAAACTTCTGACAGTGGGAAAGCCATTTGCTATAGAAGGTATTAGCCAGTCACTCTCGATTCACTTTTACTCAGGATGTGCTCAGTTTGCCAACCTCGCAAGTCATAAACGCCAAGGTCAGAGGCAAAATGCTATTCATCTTCCCTTGTTTTCATTTTCAACTCATAAGCACTTAGTTATTAAGTTGCTGAAGTTAGGAATTTATTTTTCACCTACTCCACAAAAATTTATTTACTCAATTGTTAGAAAAACTACATCAACAAAAAAACATTGCTGTTACCCAAATGATGTTGCTTCAGATATCTGAGAGTGGTGGTACAGTGACAATTTTCACTTAATCTGTATTTTCTAATGGTCAAATCCTGAAATGAATCCAGCACAAAACCTAGAATGATTGCATTCTACAACTGGAAGGACCTCAGTGTTGATCTACTCCAATCTACTCGTTTTATCCACAAGAAAGTCCAGGGACATTACATCAATTTTACATAATCACACATTTAGATGCAAATCTCATGGTTCCTAAATAAATGCTTTTCCACTAGCTAGGAAAACAATAGAAAAACAAATCTCCTTCTGTACCTTAGGAATCTTTAAGAGTCCAAAACAAAACCCCATTTGGGACCGCACGTTTGCCTTTCTCCCCACCGGCAGCAAATTTTGGCTCCCAACATGATCAACCAATCAGTCAAACTTCAGGACCAAAAAGGATTGCTTTGTCAGGCGTTCCTTTCATTCTGGACAACAGTTGATATATGGAGCTGATAGTTTGAACCAGCAAATTTCACATCCCCTAATCCCCAGCTTCCCTTCTCTGACAGTACATGCTGGCTCTCAAGACAGCTATGCTCACTTGTCAGAAAACACTTTGACTTGAAACAGTCCCATGGGGGTGCACAAGTCCTATTTCCAGAAAACTCTGCTTTCCTGTATGTTAACTAGTGTATCAAAACTATTCTGATTCCAATTTCCCAGCCACAGTTGGTCTCTGTCTTCCCTAAACATATCAGCAAATTTTTTACTTCAGTCTTTGTTTTTGTGATGAATGAGAATATAAGAGCTGATGCTGTTTCTTCGAGCTTCTCCTAAGAGAAATCAATCTTTTCTCCAGGCAAAATGACCTCCACCTGAACCAGGGATAGAACTCAGGAAGAGAGAGATTTAGTGGTAGTTGTCTTATATTAAAACTACAATCTGAGATAGCAAAGTAAAAAAANAAAAATTTAAAAAAAAAAAAAAAAAAAAAAAAAAAAAAAAAAAGAATAAGAAAGAAAAGAGAAAGAAAGAAAACCAAAAGAACATTTATTATATAACCCCATTTTGATGTAACAATGGAAAAAATACCATTTTTTGTGGCATCTGGGGATAAGGAAGGGATGTTAGAGTTTTTTTTCTGTCCTAGATGCACTGGGTAATTGAGGTCCCTTCTGCCTCTAGCAGCTACTAACAATGAATCATTTGCAGCGGGCATAAGAATGAGGGACTCCATTCTCCACCTTTGTCTTCAGGGTGCAACCCTATCTTGTCAAAAGACAATGGTGAGATGGCTTGTTTGCCTCTGCTAGACCCCAGTGCCAGATGCCACACAATTAACTCCCCACTGGTTTCCTGTTTACATTTCCATCTGTGCTCCTGAGACTTAGTGCCTTACAGTTCCCATCATCTCCACACACCACATTGTTTCCAAAGGGTTTTCAAAAGGGATGAGCACAAAATGGCGCATGAAAGAGCTCTCTCTGCAAGAGAACAGAAAGACTACAGATTTGAATAGAAAACATTCTCATCATTGGTTTATTCTTTAAAAAAAAAAAATAAAACCATTGCTGGTTTAGTCTGGATGACATACCAGTCAGAAAATTTAATTCAGTACTGCCCCTGCCAATAAGTTCACAGCTTACAGCCAGAACTTGGTAAAATACAATGCGAGGATACTTACAAGTTATGAAAAACAATGTGATCAAGATACTAGTAAAAGTCTTGATAGCTGCTTTAAAAAACAAAACAAAAACGTCAATGTCCTAACTTTTTAGGGAATATTTCTCTCAATGAAAATTTTAAAAATATTATATGCTTTAAGAACATTTATGTTTCTTGAACTTATAAAGACATGGACTTAGTAATTAATTAGACTTTATAGGCATAAAAATGCATGAAAGCAATTTATGACCAATTCTTACCCTGTTAGCTTACAGAAATGTTTTATATATGTATCTGTATCAGCTCTGAAATAACAGTTATAGAATAGATGATGTATTACCTATTGTATAACTCATTAGGTTAAATCTGAAGTAAGTATTTAATTCACTTATTGATGTAGTTCATCAAAGGACCCTGAGAGTCTGCACCTACTTTCCCAAGCACTTAAATGGCTTCTGGAACTTAAGAGGGAAAACAGTATCCTTGGATTCCTTCATGTTGAATGTACCTTCACTTTATATAGTATTGATATCACACCAACAGCTTGTGACTACTGATTACCCCTCCCAACTTCTCCATTCTGCATTTATTTAGGCTTAAAAGGTAAAAGTGAGGCAAATGTGAGCCAGCAGCTTCATTTTGGTTTTGAACCCTTTTCCTGAGGACTCAGCACAGCAAACCAAAACTATTAAGAATTCAGAAGCATGTGGAAAGCCTTTCGTCATATTAAATACCACACATCAGGGACACAAAGACATATAGTGTGCTCTGGAAAAGAAGAAAGCATTGAGATAAATGAATACATGTCCCAAATTTATGCATTGGAGTTAGCTGACAATAAAGGTCAAATGAGAAGAAAGAGTAATGGAACCACACAGTAATGATTTGTGACCTTTCTGCCAAAGACCTTTGCCTGTTTTTGAGTTTGCTCCTTTACTTGCTTCCCACTGATACATAATACACGGCTGGAGTCTTAGTGCTTGGGTTAGAACAAAGCCGCTGTTACTCACTGTGTCCCATCGGTCTGGTCATTTCATCTGTTCTCCAGGCTCCTCATCTGCATGCTGGGTTTATGATTAGTACATCTAGAGTGGAGCTATTGTGAAGGTAAAGTAATACAGGTAAAGCATGGACAAGCACATAGTGCCCAGCAAATTAATTATCATTCAGTATATTGAAATTCATAAATTGAGACCAGTTCCCTATAAACTTATTCCAGGACAGATAGCCTTCACATATCTCAGCTTCTCCCATACACTTCTCTCTCCACCTTGATGTTCTGGGGGTGAGGGAAACCCATTTTTAAAGTCTTCCTTACAGCTGGGGCTATTACAATACGTTCTCCACAGCCATTGCCCCAGCACAGCTAAATATGGTATTCCAAGGACAGACAGCAAAAATGAATTAATCTTTCTTCCTGAAGTCTTTTTAACCCTATCTAAGATCTCATTTTCAAAATATCTATTTCCCAACTGTATTTCAGGAAGATTCTTTTAGTCTATGAATTTCTAACTATACATTTGCTAACCAAAATATATTTCTACCACTCTTAGCTGAGTAAAGCTGATTTATCCATGGGGAAAAGATCAGGATTCTGTTCCGAAAATTGTTCTCTTGGGCTATTAAGCTGTATCCAATTTCCAGGGTGCCTGATGCCTTCATCTTTAGGGTTGAAGGATTCCATTTTGCTTCATCCATCAACCCACAAAATAGTCAACCTCGTCTTTATTGCAAAGCCACGTTTCTAATGATAATGAAAGCAACTCAGGCTGCTAGGTTGAGTCAGCAATTTAAAAATAAGAATTCTTTGACCAATGAACACAATCAAGTTTGAAAAGCAACTAATAAAAAGAAGGACAGAAATGAAGCCTTCAAGGTTTTACTATTTTATGTTTCTGAATAAAGTGGAGTTTTATGTCTGTTAACAAGTATTTCTTCTAATCACAACATAGCGTTTTTCCTATTTCTCCCCTTGTTCTATATGCATAGTTTGTTTTAATTAGCTCATAATAATATTAATGCCAATAATCACTTAAATGCCAATACTCAATATACACATTAAAATAGAATATTTAAAAGGACAGTAATCTATTTTTAGCAGTCAATTGCAAATTAATTTTGACGTGATGGAATAGAGTGATTTAATATTTATTATTTCCTATGTAACAATTTTTTATAAATGTCTCTCCGCAACTTCAACATAGCTTTTTCCCTAAGGCGTTTTTAATACTTTTGTTGTAGTGCCAAAAAACTATTCTTAGAATATATAGATTCATCATAAGTATTAATTTCAGCTTTTTAAATTTTACAGCGTGTGTTTTTGTTTCCTCTACCCCAAATGCCACTATCAAGAATCAGTCTAAGATGCCTTCTCTTATTCTTCTCATCTGGTAGCAAGATCTCATTCCTCTGAACTCCAGAGAGTTCTATCCATCCTCCTCATTGCATCTGGTTTTTATATTCTACCTTCATTGAATTTATGCATCATCTACCTTGTCTTCCAGAAAAGTCCTGTAGCTTTTTACCACATTGTGTACTTATTTATGTCTGTCTCATCTCCGCCCCTTACCACCATGAACTTCATAAGGATAGAATTAGTGTCTGACTGGGGCGCCTGGGTGGCTTAGTCAGTTAAGCGTCCAACTTTCGCTTAGGTCATGATCTCGCGGTTCGTGGGTTCAAGCCCCGCGTCGGGCTCTGTGCTGACTGCCAGCTCAGAGCCTGGAGCCTGTTTTAGAGTCTGTGACTCCCTCTCTCTCTGACCCTCCCCTGCTCACGCTGTCTCTCTCTCTCTCTCGTAGAAATAAATTAAAAAAAAAAAAAAAAAAGAATTAGTGTCTGACTTAACTTGGAGGTCTCCATAGCCCTTGGCAGAGTATCTGGCACAGAATAAGCATTCAACACGTTTGTGAAATTATTGATTGGTGAACAGGTGTGCAACAAATGCTTATCAAATGAGAACTGAAAACAGTTTTACCATTACTACACTAACCTAGTCTGCGGTTGTTGGCTTTGAGAAGATTTTTAGGAGAAACAATAGTCAGGGAGTGTCCTTGCTAATTAATTCCCTCATATATGTACAATCACATACCTATTGGGGCTGTACTTACACTATATTTACATAGCTTATTGAAAGTTTATAAATAAGGGGCGCCTGGGTGGCTCAGTCGGTTAAGTGTCCCACTTTAGCTCAGGTCATGATCTCACGGTTCAAGGGTTTGAGCCCTGCATCGGGCTCTGTGCTGACGGCTAGCTCAGAGCCTGGAGCCTGTTTCAGATTCTGTATCTCCCTCTCTCTCTCTGACCCTCCCCTGCTCATGCTGTCTCTGTCTCTCTCTCTGTCTCCCTGTCTCTCAGAAATAAATAAAACATTAAAAATTTTTTTAAAAAAGAAAGTTTATAAACAAAATCTGCCAATGAATAATATATATTTGTGTCTGCTAAAAACAAACCACCAGTTTAGAGGATAGTGGTTTTTTACTGAATCTCCTGGTTTGGGAGAGGACATCAATATGATTGTAGTGATAGGGCGTGTGTTGAAGAGGAAATAGGCCAAGTATTCTCTTGTCTTGCTCACATGCTGTCCTAGACACAGTGGAAAAGGCATTGGTTTGGGACTCAAACAGACCTACTTTCAAATGCTAGCTTGGCCAACTATGAGCTCTATGACCTCGGGCAGTTTACTGATTCAGTCTTTAAGTCTCTAAGTCATACACATTGTGCCATAAGTTCATATAGGGGTTAGACACATGTGGAATATTATCTGGTACACAGTAGGGGCTTAATTAATTGTTCTAGTTCTTATTAAATTTCAGAGTGATTTAACGGAACTGTATACCACAGTCAAGCATACAATCTTAGTCTAGTTGCATGATGTGCAAAATGGCGTAAGAAACATAAAAGGTTTATTAGAGAGCATGGTATATAGTCATCTCTCAATACATGTTAGAAATTGTTGTTGAAAATTACTGCCTCGGGGGGAAATACAGTAATACTCAGCAAACCTGGCCTACTTATCCTGACCATCAACCCACTTCTACCAGAGAGTTCCAATTCCTCCTGCTGGATGTTGCATACACCCCAGTTCTTCTCTCTCATGGCATTTCTCTTACTTGTAATGATAGAATCATTACATGGTGCAGTGATAACTATCTCCTTGTTAATGTATATACTCAATGACAGCAGGTACTAGACCTGCCTTGCTCACTGCTAAATCCTGACCACTGAACATAGTGCCTGTTCACTTAAATATTTGTTCAATGAATGAATGAGTGAATGAATGAATGCATGAGTCAGTAAGCCTTTGAAAATTATTAGACACTTGGCTGCTATTGTGTTTGACATGTAAATAAGGACTGAATGAGTGAATGTACAACTGAGCTGTAATAGCATTCATTATAATAAAAGTTTCTAAAGAAAACTGCTTACTTCCTTATAGTTACCTATTATAAAAAATATTATTTAATGATAACATCAGCAGAAGAAGAGGCTGCCTATTTAAAGTCTTTTATTGTCAGAATTGCTTTTCAAACCAAAACTACTAGACACAAAGTAGACACTCAAAATAGCTCTTTGGATGGAAAATTCTAATCATGCTTTTGACATTGTCATCATTTCCTTGACTTGCCATTGTTAAAAATTATAAGGAGAAAAAAAACATACAGCTCTTTAAAACTCAAAAACGTCTTTTGCATTGTTTATTTTTTGTCTTTTATTGGTTATAAACATATCTCAAGCCTCATTTTTTTTTTAAAAAAGGATTTGTGTATCTGCAATTTAAAAAACAAACAAACAAGAAAAGCTAATGTTCTTGGAAATAAATTGTAAGATAGAATAGTTATAGTGAGGGTTTGTTTTCATGAAGTATCTTTGAATTCTTGACAGCCTTTTAGTCTTTATCAGTGAAAAAAAGAGCTAACTGTACCTTTAATTTATCTTCCTCAATCATCCTGAGGGCAAAACATCTTTTTTTGACCCTGCTGTCCAATAGTTAAAGACAAAATGTAGTTAATTAGCTTTTTCACATGGTTCATCAACAGCAAATTAATAGTTTGGAAGGGAAGTAAAACCACACAGAGTGAGAATACAGAGTCCACGCCGATTAATGAAACTCTGACAACACATTACATCCACCTCCGTGCTCCTCCTTCATCCTTCCCTCTGCCTCTCTTGCTTTAAATAACCACTATCCTGGGTATTCAGCTTATCATTTCCTTGATTTCTTTTCTAACTATACTTTTGTCACATACATATGAATTCCTAAACATAGATTGTTTTGTTGTGAACATGTTTACATTTACACAATGGACTCATGCTGGAATCTTTTGGGGCTGATCTTTCTTACAGTACTGCTAGGAGTCATCAGTATTATCCCATGTAGTTCTAGTTCATATGTTTCACACTATATAATATTATAGTTGTGTGAATCTTACCCAATTTATTTATCCATTCTCTTGTCAAAGACCATTTGCAGGGGGCACCTGGGTGGTTCAGTCATTTAAGCGTCTGACTTCTGCTCAGGTCATGATCTCACAGTTCGTGAGTTAAAGTCCCACATCAGGCTCTCTTCTGTCAGCACGGAGTCCACTTTGGATCCTCTGTCTCCCTCTCTCTCTCTCCCTCTCTCTCTGCTCTTCCCCACTCTCGATCACTCTCTCTCTCAAAAATAAATAAATATTTTTTAAAAAGAACATTTGGGTTGTTTCCAGTTTTTGCTATTATGAACAGTGCCTCTAAGAACATTCTGCTACCTATTCCCTGGTGTGGCTGTGGAGGAGCTCTTTAGGAATGTGCTTAAAATTGCTCATTTAGAGCATGTACATGTTTAACTATACAAAATAATAACAAACTGTTTTCCAAAGTGGTTATATCTATGTGTATTCACAGAAGCAATGTGTAAGTGAACTTATTGATCTACATCTTTTCCAACACTTGGTATTTACCAGAATCTCTTTTTTTTTGACATATTTTTGTGGATGTTTTCATTTTCATGCTATATTGTATGTTTATATGGTCTCATTATTAATAAACAAAATAAAGGGTCATGCATGACCAATGATAAGAAAATGCCATAAACTAGAGATTATAATTAATCCAATTTTCTGTGTTTAAGGTTCAGAGGAGGGGTTTTGGAGAGGTGGATAGGGAATCTTAGCCCTGGTAAAGACCTCAATGATAGCTTCCCAAATTACCTTGAAGGGTGGGGGTGCTTGGGTGGCTCAGTCGGTTCAGCATCCGACTTTGGCTCAGGTCATGATCTCACAGTTCATGAGTTTGAGCCCCACGTCAGGCCAGAGCCTGCTGACAGCTCAGAGCCTGGAGCCTGCTTCGGATTCTGTGTCACTGTCTCTCTCTGCCCCTCTCCTGTTCTCTCTTTCAAAAATAAATAACATTAAAAAAATTACCTTAAAGGGAAGCGCAGAAGGCCTTGGAATACAATGTGCCACTAGGACACAGTGTACAGCCCATTCCTCTCCTTTCTGGACTCTTCTCAGAAAGGCAGCAGATACAAGGTAATCATACCTTGGACATCTCTGAGTCCTTTGAAGGAAAGATGGTGAAAGCTCACCCTACCCTTGTTAACAGATCCGATGGCAATATCACACAAGTGTGGTGGCAGCCTCTGAGGAACCTCTCAGGTGAAAAGCTGATCTGAGGTTATATTTTCTTCTAGGATATGGCATTGGTCTCCCACCCAACTCTCCACTGACCTCCAACATATCCGAGCTAATCAGTCAGTACAAGTCACATGGGTTCATGGATGTGTTGCATGACAAGTGGTACAAGGTGGTTCCCTGTGGAAAGAGAAGCTTTGCTGTCACTGAGGTAAGGAAGACGTGCTGATAATGTTGATGCTTTGTATACTTCACTTTGAAGAATATGGAGAAATGCTGTTACATGTATCTTGTGGTCAATAAAGCAGGCCATTACATCTACTGAAACTCACCATGATATTTGGATTACTCTCAACTTCACTTCAAGAGTGCCCATTCCTGTAGGAATTTGCAATAAGACAAGTTTGTCTTGGATTTAAGTGTGATGCGATTTTGATGAGTAAATGTCTGAATTTTCTTTTTTTTCTATATGCCATATTCTCAAGTGCAGAAGAAATGCTGTTCAAATTACAGCAATAGTATCTGAGATTCTCATTAACAGTGTTCAGTTTAAGTGTTAATTGCTGGTCACGATGTGGACTTCAGAATATCCTTCAAGATCGAATCAAAGCCAATTTCCCAGTAGTCCAAAGATGAATCCTTTGTGGGTTTATAAAAATAGACATACTTTACCCAGTAATTCTTAGATTACTGAATCATAGATTTTTTAAAGTGAAAACAGCCAATACCTTTCTTTTATAGATGGAAACTAATACCCAGAGGTCCTAAGTGATTTGCTCAAGGCAAATAAATAGTCAGAATCTACATCTTTCTGTTGAAATGATCTGCCTTTACAGTGTAATGAGAAAGAAGCCATCAAAGTGAATAATTAAGATAGGAGACTAAAAGATATAACAAGAACCATTGGTTCAAGTNCAGGAACTATAACCAACAATACAACAATAATGGGTTCGAATAGCTTCTATTTGCCAACAACTCCCAAATTTGTATTTCTACACAGACTCTTCTGAACTCCAGATCCATATGTCTACCTTCCCGTTTGACAGCTTCACTTGGATATCCTACAGGCACCTCACATTTAACTTGTCAAAAACCAAACCCTTGATCTTCTCTCCTAAATCTGCTTTTCCTCCTGCACTTCACATCTTGGGTAATGGTGCCTCTGTTCATTCAGTTACTCATTCCAGAAACTGCCAAGGATCCTTAATGCCTCCCACATGTCACCTTCTGCATCTATCAACAAGCCATAGTTTTTCCTCCTATAAAATATGTCTCAAGTATGTCTGTTTATTGCCATCTTCACTGTCATTGCTCTAGTTCAAGCCATCATCCCTCATCTGGGCCCCTGCAAAAGTCTCCTAACTGCTCTCTGTTTTCATGTCTGCCTTTCTCCAATTTGTTCTCCATGATGCAGATCACTCTGACTTAGAAGCCTGCACTGGCCTCCCATGTTAACTAGGGAACAGTCTGAAGCGCAGAACATGGCCTACAATGCCCTGTGAGACTTGATCCTGCCTACAGCTTCAGCCTCGTCTCGTGCCACTTTCCCCTGGTTCACTGCAGCCCCACCACAATGGCCATTTTAGATAGAGATACGCCAGTGGCTTCCATGCCTTGGCATCTCAGCACATGCTGTTGCATCCTCCTTCCCTAATGCTCTTACGCCTGACATTTACCAGCTAATGCCTTCTCATTATAAACTCCCAGCTGAAATCTTGCTTCTCCAGAACCTGCCCATAATCCCTGTGCCAGTCTGAGTCATATCTTTCTTTTTAACCTCCTATTATATCTCATTGAGAAAATGGTCATAGAGCAAAGATTTAAAGGAAGCAAAGAGGAAAATGGGAAGCTAGGGAACTAGCATGTTCTGTTTTTTACTATATGACAAAACCTGTATTAGGGACATTAATTCATTGGTTCTCACTACACCCCTGTTAGGCAGGCATTTTTATCATTATTTGGAGAGGTTTGCATGGCTTTTTCTAAACGAAGTAAAATTGGGCTGATACTGGTCAGAAAGCAAACAAACCAGTTGCTTAAACTGTGCAAAGCAGCAATTCATTTGGCATTTCTACCATTTGCTGTGACCATGGTTAACTCATGCCAAAATTTCCAAGTTGATTTCCAAAGTTGATTCCAAAGTGATTCAAAGTACAGGGCTCTGCAGACTCAGAACCTAACCCCCTAGGCACATAGAGGGGAACATCCTTCTGGAGACTAACATAAATCTATGTATTCCTGTATGAAAAGAGCGACCACAAAGCATGATAAATTTGATGCCATGTATTTCTGGACTTGTATCCTGACTCTACCAATTAACAACTGAAGGACTTAACTGCTATTAAGTCTCATTTTTCTCATCCATGAATGAACATGATAAAACCTGCCTTGCTATTTTGTTCTGAAAAAAGGAGATCATTTATGGAAAGATGCTTGACACAGGGGCACCTGGATGGCTCTCTCTCTCTCTCCACCCCCCTTCCCTACCTCCCAAAATAAATAAATAAATAAACTTAAAAAAAAAAAAACCTGACACAAAAGGTATTAAATCATGGAAGTATTTATAGTTTCTCTCCCTCCATCAGGAGCATTTCCTGAGGTTCAGATGGCTTCGGGTATCTTCCTACAGCTTTTTTAAGAAGTGAGGAAAACTTCCCTGAAGACCCTCACTAGATTCTCTCTTATTTCATTGGCCAAAATCATCATGATGGAGGAGAATGAAATCATGATGGATTAGACCAACCGTGACTCATCTCCTAGGACTGATGATGGGGCAGCTCCCCTTGAAATACATGGTCACAAAGGAAGATCTAAACAACAGCAGCATTCCCTTAGGAAGAGGGCACAGGAGAATGGATGCTGAGAAAGCAATCCCTCACCTATTCTACAGCCACTCTATGAATGGAAAAGTTGCTTCCTCTCTCATCCCAACCACTTCTCATCTCTACAGGGAAGTGCTTGGGTTTTATCATCTGTAAGAGCCCTCCCAGCTTTGATCCAGAAGATCATCTGGAGATATATTCTTTACAGTACAGCATAATCGTTCAAAACATGGGCTTCAGAGACCATTCTGGATTTGAACACTATCAGCTCTGTAATACAGGACATGTTACTTGGCCATTCTGAGCCTCAGCTTCTGCAAACTGGTGATGGTAATATCTACTTTATAGGATTATGATGAAAATTAGGTGGATAATGCAGGTCAAATACCGAGCTTATGCCCAAATACGGTAGCCACCAGGTCACTCATGTTGTTAAGGATTTTGAGGTTTCTCTATAAATATTCCAGGATTTTATGGATTTATCAATAATTTTGTACAAAGCCAAAATAAGTATGGACAAGTAAGAAGACAGATTTTGAATAACAAATAATCAGCAGAAGCCATAACCCATTCAGATGATGCATACAAAATACACTGAATTCTTTTTTCAAGCCATGGTTTTTTTTACCAGGCCAAATTCAGGCGAGAGGCATTTGGGAAATTCTGGATGCAGTGAACTAGAAGCAGTTGGATAAGAGACTGACATCAGGATCAAATTATGGTTGTTAAGACCACCCCAGGCCCTCCTTCCTGGTCAGCTGAATTTGGAAGGGGGAGAGAGGTAGGAATGAGGAGAATGGAAGGGAAGCGGATCCTTAATTGGAACCCCAGAGACAGAAGAAAAAAAAAAAAAAAAGAAGAAGGATATTCTGTGTGTGTAGAGGTAAGAAGGCTGACCCCAGCCTTGGGGAATGTTCTGGGGCTCTTTCTTCTCAGGCATTGTGCTCTGCACTGTGGCGCATCCTGCTCTGTGCAGTAAGAACCACCTCATGATGGTGCTCCCATGTGTGCATTTAAACAGCAGTGCATGTCCTTGTGAACCAGCCGGCATGTTTGTCTTGAACAACCCAACACAGCACTTCAGGATGGCTCCCTCACCGAACCTAACGGTAGAATATAATTAAATGAAACTGGTCTTCCATTGGCTGAGCATGGGCTCCTCCATGAAGCCTGCTGGATTTCCCTTGGCTCAATCCATGAGTTTCTGCCTCCTTTTTTTTTTTTTTAAAAGCTTTCTCCCAGAAAAGGTCAGAAGAAGGAAGCATTTATGCGATTGCTTTCCCTACCATCCCTTGTGCCTCAAATGCCATCCATGGGTGGGCTGTGATAGTGTAGAGAAACCAGGACTGGCCCTGAAATCGGCCAAGCCACATTGGAAGCCTGCCTCTGCTGTCGACTTGCTTTGGGCAAAGCACCAACTCACCTCAGTCTCAGCTTCTTCCTGTCGTCAGGGGCTTCTTGTGTGGAGCGAATAAAAGAGTGGCTTAATGAACGTGTCCCACCTCCTTCAGCCTCCAGGGGGAGGAGTTCAGGGCACCGTGCAGCAGGAGCAGTTATGTTCTAGAGGGACCTCTCCTCACAGGTGCCTTGAGGAGGACATTCCTCTGTTTATCTCTGGCCCGACTCCCCGTTTTCCATGTCCAGTCCTTGTCTACATATGTTGCCACAGAGTAATTAAACACCCTTTCACTCTGAAAAAAAATCCCACTTTGGCTAATAAGTGATATGGTCGCCTAGTAACACTATATGAAAGATGCTTTTTCTTCTTATTTCTGGGAATTGGACATTAGTACTTCATCCCCGGTGAGAACCTTGATCTATGTATCTCTCATCCCTTGGCAACCCCAGAGCTGTCTAGCTGCAGTCTCTCTAGAGGATAAACTCAGTTTTTTTTTTAATTTCAGGGCTTTATCTGGTCCCCCAGAGTCACCTAGAAAATTGCAGGTCCAATTCTGCCGACCAGACTCTGGCAGTTCTCAAAGAGGAATTTTAAATTGGCCTCAGATGTTTCTTCACGATGCTCCTAGCACGGCTGTGCTTACGCCCACAGTAGACTTATTGTCCGTCAGCTCCACTGGGGAAAACATATGGCAGACTCTAAAATTCCTCCATTTTCCTTTGACTCAGCAAAAAAAATGTAATTTTTTTTTTGGTAACGTCACTGAGTGAATTTAGAGTTCCAGGCCAACAGTTTTGTAAAATCTGGTATTTGCAAACTAGGGAAAGGACGGCAGCAGATCACTGTTTAGCAAACTCCCAAAATTCTCCAAGAAATTATTAAGATGTATAATGATACCTTTTTTTCTTTTGAGAGAAAGAGAATGAGAGAGAGAGATTCAGCAGAGGAGGGGAGGGAGAGGGAGGGTACAGAAGATCCGAAGCGGATTCTCACAGAGTCCAATGCAGGGCTCAAACCCACAAACCACAAAATCATGACCTGAGTCAAAGTCAGATGCTTACCTGACTGAGCCACCCAGGCACCCAATAATACTTTTTTTTTTTAAGTCTCTTTTATATAATGGATTGAGTAAATAATTGATTGAACTTTTAACCAACTGAGAATAGTAAAGAAGCAAAAGGAAATAGTGATCTTGGCAGAGAATGGATAGCACACTCAGTCCAAGCAAGTTTTCAAGAAAACATTTGCAAAGGTATGGGTTAAGGAAACCAACAGAAATAGTAGTGTCCCATAGCAGGTAAGGTGAAGGAGTCATTATCACATCTAGGCTCAAGGGAAAAAATGGAGAAAGCCATTTCTAGAACCCAGGAGTAAGGGATAGAAGAGGGCTTTCTAGGGGGCGCCTGGGTGGCTCAGTCAGTTGAGCATCCGACTTTGTCTCAGGTTATGATCCGCCTCAGGCTCTGTGCTGACAGTTCTGAACCTGGAGCCTGCTTCAGATTCTGTGTCTCCCTTTCCCTCTGCCTCTTCCCTGCTTGTGCTCTGTCTCTCAAAAATAAATAAACATTAAAAAGAAGTAGAAGAAGAGGGCTTTCTAACAAGAGCATAGCCTCTGGTGAGGGACATAACCAGCCCATGGTGACCTGGCTGGGAGAAGGCCAGAGAATAAACACTTGACCTCAGTTTCCTCCCACCTTCTCATTCTCCACCACAGCCTTAGGTCAAGGGAGCCTGTCAATGTGGTCCACAGAGGACCTCCCCAGGGCACAAAGCTCAATGGGAAAAGGTGGAGAGTGGATCTGGAAGGGCAGAAGAATGTAGAGCACAGCCCCTGGTGTAGGTGAAGGTGGGGATGGGACAGCTAGAGGAAACTGCCCGCAGCCTGACCATCTGAGAATGTGTAGCTTCTGTACCAGAACACGGAGGTCCAGGCCACAGGGAGACAGCTCATGCCTTGCCCTGGTCAGAAAGGAGAGAGTACAACCAGGTCCACTGGAACAATAGTGATCTTGGGAACCAGACCATCCTAGCTCTACCATTCCTATGAGGAGGCAGCTTTATGCCTGGAAAAGTTACGTAACATCTCTCAACCTCGGCTGAAGTCCTATCTTCCTGGATTGTTACAAGGTTTTCTGCCTCTGAATCCAGGTGTCTCCTTGTGTTGTTATTGAGTACTGCGGGAAACAAATACACACTAAGCAGGAAGTTGGACGTTGCCATGAAAAGTGTTCCATCTCGGGATCTCAGACCTTGATTACATGGTGTAAGGAAAAGGAGAAGTAAATTTTGGAGCAGTCTAAAAGTAAACCATTGTACTTTTCGGTGTTTCTTAATACCAAGGAAAGTGCACGATAAGAAACTGGGCACCATTCCATCCCTGAGCTCATCCTCAACTTGACCTTCACTGCATCCCTGAAATTTCTCCATCCATGGCCTCCCCAATCCTGAACTTCATCTACTAAGGGATGAAGCCATTGGGCAGGGATGAAGTGAGATGTCTGTTAAGCTGATAATTAGGTAATTTCTTAAAGTTGAATTTGAATGGTTTGTTTTCAGGATCACTGTAGAGGTGCAAATGTAAAAATAACTGTGGTTTTGAAATATCTACATCAACAAGGCCCATCAAAACATTAGAAACAAAAACTACCTAACCTCTCTGAGTTTCCTCTGCTAAATGGAGAGAACAGTATTTGATGCTTCTGGCTTGGTGTAAGGAGCAGAGATGATATACATAAAAGTGCCTGACGTCCACAAAAGTAGGTGCCGAATGAACAGTAGTTGGCATATTTGTCTTGAGTCTGCCATGAACCAACTGAGTGACCTTGAGCAAATCACTTAAGTTCTCTTAAGCTTGTTTCTTCACCTTAGATTGAGCTATGTAGCGTGTCCAGCTTAGAGAATGCTGTGGTTCTCAAGCTGATACATTTAGAGGGATCTTGACCTAACTAGCTGAGGCTATGAGTCCTAGGAGAAGGGCAGTGAACGGACTGGCCTCCAGTCTGGGCTCTCTGTCTCTGACCACCACCCCAGCCCACCAAAATGTGCATCCCATGTAAAACCTTCTAATTTTGTTCACGGAGAAAACGGAGTTTTCTCGTGACAGACACTTTCTTCCCTCCGATAATTTTGGGGTGGGGGAGGAGGAAAGCGTTAGTCAACTATACACTGAAACCCAAACAAATCACACAGATCACATCAAGAAGCTTCAATGCTGGGGCACCTAGGTGGCTCAGTTGGTTAAGTGTCCCAACTTTTTTAAAATTTGTTTAAGTTTATTTATTTATTTTGAGAGAGACAGAGAGAGTGAGAAGGGAAGGGAGAGAGAATCCCAAGGAGGCTCTGCACTATCAATGTGGAGCCTGATCTGGGGCTTGAACTCACAAACTGTGAGATCATGACCTGAGCCAAAACCAAGAGTCAGACACTTAACCGACTGAGCCACCCAGGTGCCCCAAATGTCCCAACTCTTCATTTCATCTCATGGTCAGGCATCAGACTCTGTGCTGACAGTGCAGAGCCTCCTTGGGATTCTTTCTCTCCATCTCTTTCTGTCCCCTCCCCTGATCACACTCTCTCTCTCTCAAAATAAATAAACACTTAAAAAAAAAAAAAAAAAAAAAGAAGCTTCGATACCGGTCAATTTTCTTTCCAATTTATCTTTTAAAACCCAAAGGAGATAGTATGGGGGTGGGGGAGGGGTGAGTTTCCATGCAGTCTTTTCTGCTCTTGACAACTAGGTCACATCTCAACAGCCTCCTGCCCCTCTCATCCCTACCCCTTCCTTCTTCAATTTAAAATGTCACTGCTATTCAACCTGATGAAAGTTATGGCAAGGCAAGGAGAGTTAATGACTGTAGATTGCTTTAAATTGAAAACCCGTGTATGTCGGGAGCCACCTTGACAGCTGAGTGCTTCCCTTGGAATAGCCTAAGTAATTAAGTTTAATATTTAAGCCAAGCATAAGGTCAGATGGAACCTATCCAGGTAGTACTTTCTGGAAACCTGAAGAAGCATAAAGCCGTACGTGTGTCCTTTTATGATATGGAGTGGAATCGCACATGAAGGAAGGGAGGCCAATCTCAGAAAGGCCTCACTTCCTTTTACTCTGCTACCAGAACAGATTTATCCATCCATCCATCCGTCCATCCAGCCATTCATCAGCAAACATGTACTGAACTCCCGTGTGCCAGCCCTGAACCACGTGCAGCTGATGCAGAGGTGACTCCAGAACTCACAGGGAGACAGACCTGTGAACAAATGCCCTACACCAGACAGTCACAGGGACAGAGGAAGGAGATATAAGATAGGTAACACAGGCAAGCCTGTGAATCACTCATGGAAGAGGAAGAAGGAATCAGAGAAGGCTTCCTGGAGGAGGTAACCCCTGTAGGGGGAGGAACCTTCCAGTCTGAGCACGAGCAAGGCACTGAGGCCTGGAAAAGCAATGCAGCTTGGCCCCATCCCCCAGAGACACTGCACCCCATCGTGCTGGATGGACCCAACTTTATACCCTGTTAGTGGTGCCCTTCTCAGGGATTCTGAAATATAGTCACCTTTCCTTGTGTTCTGCCTCATAGCCTCCTGATTACCTCCACAAGGGCAGGGGCATCTTTTTAAATCTCCATATGGAAGGCAATTTGAAATAACTGAAAGAATTTCAGCTCCAAACGTAGACATACTGAGATTTGACACCCCGCTCCATCACCATGGGTCCGTGCAAGCCATGTAACTTCTAAAACTTCAGATCCTGGGCACCTGGGTGGCTCAGTCGGTTGGGCATCTGACTTCAGCTCAGGTCATGATCTCAGGGTTCGTGAGTTCAACCCCACATCGGGCTCTGTGCTGACAGCTTGGAGCCTGGAGCCTGCTTTGGATTCTGTGTCTCCCTCTCTCTTTGCCCCTCCCCCACTTGTGCACACGTGAGCTCGCGCTCTCTCTCTGTCTCAAAAATAAACATAAAAAAAAAAACCCACTTCAGATCCTTACCCCCAAATGGGATAGTAATAAGTACTTATAAGTAGTGAATATTTAATGAGCTATTTTAAGAAGAATACTTAGCTTGATAAAGGTTCCTTCCTCTTTCCCTAAGTATACATCTATGTATGCAGAAGAAAATATATTTGGTAAATAACAAGCACATGCAAGAAATTATAGTTGGTGAACCCTCCCTTTTGGACCCATCTCCAAAAAGGCAGTGTAAGAAGCAAGTATAAGCATCTTATAATTACAAGCATCTTATAATTCCAACATACTCTTTTATGTATTATTTACGTATGTTATAAAACTGAAGACTGTTTTAGTGGAGGACTTGAGGACTTTCTTCCAACTCAGCTTCTAGACTTGAGTGTGGAAACAAGAAGAGAGTTTATGCAGATCATTGGGATGCACTTAAATCAGGTTTTTAAACAAACAGCAGTAACTATTTTTCTTTAAATGTGGTCAATGGTATTTCAAAATCCGGGCTCTGGGCGGGCAGCCTGAAGACCCACAATCTCTCATGTTGTTTTCGACTCATGCCACATCATCACAAAGGTAGGGCTGTCTCTCCGTTGCTCTCTGCTTACAATACATGACAGTTTTGAATTTTACTACAAGGAAAACTAATTCTAGTGAGTGCCCTCTTCACCCTTGCTAATGATCAGGTAAACAGAGCTCATAGAATAAGGGTCTCTTCCTTTATATATCAGAGATGCTTGGGCATAAATTATACCTGGGACCAAATACCGTTAATAGTTTTTGCTTTTCCCCTGGTTACGTTCCATGGACTCATGAATATTTACAAATAATTATTTACTATGCAACCAAAAGGTATGAACAGTGCTTAAACTGATTAGAACTACTGTCAGAGACGGTCTTCCTTACACTTTTTAAGGTTTCTACACACTGAAATCTATAGGGGAATCATGAAACAGTACCTCTCCCTAATTATTCCCTGTGCTGAGTAGTTGCTTCCAGGCTCTAAAGATTCTGGCTTGGAAAAAAAACAGAAAGCTTGGAAATGTGTGAACATTGCCATCTAGTGGCTACAATGTGAAGTGTCACAAACTATCAGAAAAGCCATCTTTTTTGTTCCCAAGTCTAAGAATGTGAGATTGCATTCACATTTCCTCTGTCATATCCAAGGCCTCTGAAGACACTTTATCCCCATGCAGCTGTACGAGTTGGTGGAATTTCAGGACATGCTAGATGACAAAGCAGCATCGTTGGGGAGCCCTGGGACCCATAAAGGTGCCCCTCTTATCATACATTATAGATGGCTTCCCGATGTCTTAGCACAGGGCTGGTCAGCCGAAGAAGCCAGTACAATCACATCTGAAGCCTCACCTCTGCTTACTCCTATCTTTGTGTCCAGCAAGACTTCAAGCCTGGTGTTATGGGTTGAACTGTGTCCCCCGAAAAGACATGTTGAGATCCTAAAGAACTAACCCCCTGGTACCTCAGAACAAGTCCTGGTTTGGAAACAGGGTCACTGCAGACATGGTTAGTTAAATTGAGGTGTGGTCGTACTGTAGAAGCATGGCTCCTTAATGCAGTGTGACCGGTGCCCTTATAAGAAGACACTTCCTCTGTAGAGACAGACACAGGGAGAACACCATGACCATGAGGAAGAGTTGGATTCATGCAGCTGCACACCAAGGGATGTCAAAGATGGCCAGCAAAAGGCAGATGCTCGGACCACGCAAAGGAATCCTCTACAGCTCTCAGAGGGACCATGGTCCTGCTGACCTCTTGATTTCAGACTGCTAGTCTCCAGAACTGGGCAACCATCAACTTCTGCCTCAGCCCATGGTTAGTGATACTTTGCTGTGACAGCCGAGCAAACACACCTCGCCTTTCGCCTCCAGCGCCTCTTTCAGCCTAGCGCAAGCTCTCATTTCCCAGACCAGCACATGTAGTGGTCCCTGGTTGCTAGCTGCTCTCCTAGCTGCCGGTCTCCCATTTCCAGAATATAATTCTGAATCAGTCACTCTTCTGTGCTTTCAGTCACTCTTTCCATGTCCTATAGAAACCAAATGTTTTGGCCAAACATTCAAAACTCTTGTTGATCTGGTTCTGTCCATTTCCCTTTGATATTTTATTCAAGTACTTCAGCCACACCGCACAGGTTGCTGCTAACCCCACCCCTCCCTTTTCCAGTTGTGTGGTTAGGGTGCCTGTCCCTCTTGTCTTCACGGGGGCCAAACAATACTTCTTACAAAGAAAAGTCTTCCTCCATTTGTTCCCAGCAGGAATTATAGGAATTTGCCAACCATGTCTCAATTCTCTGAATTCTTATAGCTCTTAGCCCTACCTCTCTGATGACATCTTTCCTCTTCCATCTTGTGTTATAATTTAAGTATAACTCTAATGCCTCAGTTCACTTAGCAGTCAGTAAGCTTTGAGTAGGGACCATCCCTGAATGCCCTCAATGCTCTACATGGTGAAGAAGCATGATTGGATAAATGATGCCCTGTAAGGAATGATTGAATAAACACTGCACTTTCTTCAGTGTCTAGGGAATAGTCAGACATTTCTTCTCTTCCTCTAATACCATGCTCTCCTTTGACCTCCCTGTTCTGGCCACGGTGGCCTTTTTGAATGTCTCCTACTTGGTATGCTCCTCCTGCCCCAGGGCCTTTGCGTATGTAGCTCCTTCTTTCTGGAACACTCATCCCTGCCTAGAACATGTATTTTATTTCTTCTTGATATTTCAGCTCAATCACCACTTCTCCAATAAAGGTGTAGTTTATCTTTCTGACTAGATCGAATTCCTATTGTGTGAACTCCCCTGGCACCACAAATTCCTATTGTGTTACCTCTTACCTGCAGTACTCACTGCAGGTACCCCCTTTCACCTTTCTGGGCATGGTGATTTCGTTAATGTCCATTTTCCCTGCAAAACTGTAAGTTCCATAGGACAGAGACAGCTGGAAAATTATCTGCTTTGGGTCAGTATTGCATACCTGTCATATAGTAAATGTTCAATAAACATTCATGGAAAAAACAAATGATTAGTTGAGTATATCTGCACTTACATATATGTAAATAGTCTATTAAAAATTTCCAGGCAAACCTAATGGAGGCAATAATTATAACATCTATCATTTTTGTACCTGCTATATGCTAGACCTTGAGCCTAATTGTGCTCTATCTTATTTAATTCTGAATATGATGCTATGAGTTAGCAATCATTGTCCTTGCTTTACAGATGAGCAGTGATTCAAATAAGTAATTCTGCCCAAGATCACAGAGTTGTTCAATAGGAAAATGGTGATTGAAAGTCATTGCTCATATTAAACACCATTCCAGGATTTTTAAAAAAAATCAAACATAATACCCTGATCCTTTTGAATACACATGGTAAACATAAAAGACTGACCAGATAGTGCTACATCCTTGCAGTTATTCATAAAACTGTAGATTCTCAATCGCAAAGCTGTATATTTCTCAAGGGACTGTATCTTGTTCACCACAGAAGACCCATCAGCTGGTACAGGGCTTGGCACACAGTAGAGGTACTAAATGGATGTACTAAATGGATTTAAACTTGAAACAATGTCACATCCTTGTGAAAAATAAACACATATATCCAAAGCCAAACATCTGCTTTGGAGAAAGCAAATAAAGAAGTAAGAAACGGAAAGGAAAGGAGATAGGGTACCAAAGGTATTGAGCACCTAGTGTGCTTTGGCATGCTAATTTAGATGGCTTCTTGATTATTGTAGATGTTCTTTCACCTAAACCTACAATAACACTGTGACACCATTATATTATTCCTGCTGTTTGCAGATGAGAAATCTGATGCTCAGAAATGGTTTTCACCTCAGGGCTGAATGGTTCCACAGTCTATAATGATGGCCAGTATGGTGATTGGCAACATCACAGATGGGTGAAGGCTTCCAGGTCAAGGTCAACACCCACCTGAGAAGCTCCCAGAATAGCTGTGTGACATGGCTCAGAAACCCATTCTCCTGACTAACTTTGAAGACAAAGCCTTAAATGAGCCACAGGACTCCTCACTCCCATTTCTGTTGGTTTTATTTCCTAATGTCAGTTATTTTTGCACACGACCACCTCATAGTTCTTTACCTGAACTATTGAGGGGGAAAAAATGGCTTGCTGAAATGAAAGTGCCATCAGGCTCCTGATTTCTTCTAAAACAATCAGTCAACCCTTTTAATTTACTTACTGCAGGGAATGTCCAATGGTCCAGATCCCTCCACGGTAATAAACAGAAAGAGTAACAGTAGAAATGACTAAGGATAACGACCAGAGAAAATTGAAGCCATGGCACTGAGCCCCATAATAATGCTCTAGGACAGTGAAGCCATGGGGAACTCAACTGCACATTGACTAAAACCTAAGATTCAGCATGAGGTTACATCCTCTGCAAGGCAGGAGTAGGGCAATTCTTGGCTGCACGCTGAATTATTTCAGTGAAATGGTACCATCTTCCTGATACCGTCTGTTCAACCATTAGTGAATTCTTGTGACGGTACTTCTCTTATGTAACATTTCTATATGCACTCCCTCCTCTTCCTCTCAGAATAGCCTCATGCAGTGGAAGAGGCAGTTACAATTAAGATCACCATTGTACAGTTGAGGACACAGAGGCTGGAACCCTATTTAATGGCTCCTCTAAGGGCTCACAGCTAATTGGGGCCGAACAAAGACTGGAACTTGGTCTATTGAATTCTTATGCTCCTTCCACGGCTCCTCACTACCTTCTAAGAAAACACATAGAGGAATACACTTATTAAAAGTTTCCACACTAACAACTCCTTTCCAAGTGACGACCTCTAGGGGAAAATCAGTGAGGGTTCCGTGAGGGTGCTTGATGAGCCAGGGAGGTCGGTCACTGTGTTCCTCAGGCCTGTGACAGAAGGTGTGCAACCAGTCCTCGGGGAGTGTGCTGGGCGAGGAGCCAGGGCTGCTGCTGCTGCTAAAGTGTGAGAGCAGTGAGTGGCATACTGTAAAAGGCACACGAGCGTGCTCATCAAATGACATCCATACGTGTGAGTGCCCAGGCTGCCGCTGTTCTTTCTTTAGAACTTCATCTCAGCCAGCAGAGGAAATAGTACTGAAGTTAGTAATAATAATTATAATGATAATGCCCTATCATATTGACTAATATCAGCTTTAATCCTCATCCAGCTGTACAAAATGTATTATTAGCCCCATTTTACAGATGGAAAAACCAATGTTTTCAAGTTGTAAGGCCTTACTGCTACTAAGCGGGCAGTTTTCAGATCTGATGCTGGGTTGTTCTATTTTAGATTTTTTTTTTTCCCACCCCAACATGTTTCTTTCAGAGCTACTTAAATCAATCAGTTGGGAAAATAATTTAATAAGTTAAATATTTTAGACTAAAGACCATTTCTTTCCCCCTTAAACTCTCTAGATCTTGTGGTACGGTATCCATCCCATGGATTTGCCATGCAAGTTTAAGCATAGTTGCCTCTAGAATGATATTTTGGCTTAATGTAAAGCACAAAGGAAACACTAACACTTTTTAAGTGAGTGCCCCCTTCAGTTTGATTTGGCCGCCTGGGGTTCCTCCTAGTCCCTTTGAATCAAATTTGCTCTTGAATCATATTTATTTCTTTTGTATTTGGGGTAAGTGATGTGCTCCTAAAGGAAAAAAGGTATATAGGAAAGGAGGGGCAGCGTGTGAGATTAATCTTTAACAAAAAGGACAAATCCAGTTTAAGCAAAGGGAAGAGAGACCGTGTCAGGGCCACTGTCACTCTCAAAACATGCAAAAGGCTTCTCTGGGCACATTATAACTGTTCCCAAAGTGGTCTGCAGGACAGCCATCAGGCACCCAATCAACAAAGATGAAGACCAGTTACAAGATGAAGGATTCCAAGTAATAGGATGACAAAGGCTACATTCTTGGGAACTGTGTCTTCTTGAAAACTTGCCCTGACAGGGCACCTGGGTGGCTCAGTTGGTTAAGCGTCTGACTTCAGCTCAGGTCATGATCTCACGGTTCGTGGGTTCAAGCCCCACATCAGGCTCTGTGCTGACAGCTAGCTCAGAGCCTGGAGCCTGTTTCAGATTCTGTATCTCGCTCTCTCTCTCTGACCCTCCCCTGCTCACGCTGTCTCTCTTGCTCTCTCTCAGAAATAAATAAAACATTGAAAAAAAGAAAAAAGAAAAGAAAACTGCCCTGAATTCAGCATTGTGTGTATTCCTCAGGAGTATGTTACTGCTTATAAGTGATCCACGTGAGAAATTCTGTGTGACATCTGGGTGGGGTGATCTCTTACAAAGACCCTGAACCCCATGTCCTGAAAAAGGTCAGTGACCACTGTTCGAAGGATGTCAATTGTGGCTCCCCCTCCCCTGGGGAATTTAGGAAATATGTATAACATCAAGGCTTTGATGTATCACCTCATTTAGACCTTACATGAGGCTAGCATAAAGAGCCCATGACTGCAGTTCGCTCAGTCATTCGATATATACATTTATTAAGCACATACTGCCTGTCAGGCCCTGTGCTGGGGATACTGCCCTTTTGGAATTTACTTTTTTTTTTTAATGTTTTATTTATTTCTCAGAGAGAGAGACAGCGTGAGCAGGGGAGGATCAGAGAGAGAGGGAGACACAGACTCTGAAGCAGGCTCCAGGCTCTGAGCTGTCAGCACAGAGCCTGACGCGGGGCCCGAACCCACGAACCGTGAGATCATGACCTGAGACTAAGCGGGACGCTTAACAGACTGAGCCACCCAGGCGCCCCTGGAGTTTACTTCCTAAGGGAAAGAGAGGAAGTGAGAAGATAAGGGGGCTCGGGAGAAAAGCACGAGCGGCGGAGGGGAGGAAGGAGGGGTAG